>NW_024527822.1:347308-643880 GCF_017590135.1 Pyrgilauda ruficollis
AAAAGAAAAAAAAAAAAAAAAAAAAAAAAAAAAAAAGAGTGATTTATTGCACACCAACCCATTCCCTCAGCATTTCCTGATGGTTTTCATGCCACCCCATCTTGACATGGTTGGAATGAAAGATCTCAGAGGTCTTTTACAACCTAAATAATTCTATGACTCTCTGATGGTGGTCCTGCTTCCATCCTGCTCGTCTCCAGCCTGCAGCTGGGGTTGGATGAAAACCACAACAAAGGAGCTTAGTAGCAATAATATCATAAGAGCAACAGCAAAAATAATGACAAGAGAGAAGATAGTAAGGTAACAAACAGCATCAGAGGTTTCACATCTCAAAGTTCCCTCCAGCTCACCAACAGAGAGAGAAGGATGAGCCCACAAGGCAGCACAATCCATGCTAAAAAACAACATCTCCACCATCTTCCAGCCATTTCAGCCCTTCATTTCCAGTTTTTGATGCTGTGTGAGATATATCTCACTGCATAAATATTCAAACTTCCAAAGGGGGAGATCTGTGATAATGAAACAGAGGAAACACCGAAGCGAAAATACTCATGAGAAAGAGACTGGAGTAACTCTAGATAATAAAACTGAGCATGCAAAATGCAGATACCTTCATGAAATAGTGCTGGCTGCAACTGTTTATTGAATGAGGACTGACCTAAGGTAACTGTACCAGTTTTAACATGCACAGCAGGAAATACTAGCTGATTTTAAATTGGGTTGTGTTAGCAGAGGAGTTTCTTCTAGCAGGAGTGACCATAGTAAATTCAAAGTTGAATACAGACACACAGAAATGAAAAACAATATGAGGAAGGGCACCCAGGCTGATCAGATTTTGCATCAGACACCAGACTAAATGAGAAGTGTATTTCCAGCCACACTAAGCCACCAGACAAGCAATACCCTGAGAAACACCTTTAGGAGTAGATGAAAAACAACTCCAAAGTGAGCTTTTCAGTAAAACTCTGAGATGCTGATGAATTATGAGGTGTCAAAGGACGTCTGAAAAAGAGAAACCAAGAGCTGGGGTTATGGGCACAGAGGGAAGCAGCTATTCACACAAGATATGCTAAAGCAAAGCCAGGCAGTAGGGAAGGTGTGTGTCCAGAATATCTGATGGGGAGGACTGGTCCTGCTTGTTAGAGGAGCCTCCAAATCCCACAGGACACAGAGGACTGTGCCAAATGCTCTGCAAAATGTGTGACTAAAAGTAGGAAAGAAGTTTACTGCCAGAGGCCAGGCAAAGCAGGCTGTAATAAGATGGTAAAAATATATGGGATTTTTTCAACTTTTACTACTGTGGAGGCATATTCTAGAAGACTAGATATGATGGTTGTAAAATAGAAAGGAGGAGAGTGTTCTGCCATGGATTTCTCACTCCCAGTTTTTAAGGTCGCTCCTATGGCAATTTAAAAGAAGAAATGGACGTGTGTGAGCAGTTATATCAGAACTGAGAAAGATGAGGAGCATGTCAAGTGCCTGATATCCATCAGATGGACCATGGTGGAAATGTCTGCTGGAGCAATCACAGCTGCAATTAAAACCTGCAAAAACTAGAGATGTTTCACCAAAAAAATCACTGATGGAAGCAAATTACCAAGGCAGGTGATTCAACCTCCACCGAAGGCTGTTCAGGCAAAGTTAGAAATTTTTGTTCCCCACCCCAAAGGAATCTGCTAATGAAAGAAAAAAGGAGTATTTTAAAAAATTATTTTTAGAAATTATTTTAAAAAATGAAGATCATAACCCAGCTTAGAGCAATATGGTTGTTCAGAGTGCTCAGCAAACTTTAAGTCCTCCACAAATATGACCCTTTTCCCACTGCCATGGCCACTCCAGCACTACATCTTTATTCTTTGTTGACATGAGACTTGCTAATGAATTAAGTGTATTATAGACTCCAAGTATTTGAGTGCAGCTAACCTCAGAACATGCACATCACTCATCCCCAGTGTATATTAAGTTTCAATTAACCATGAAACTAGAAGCAGTCAGTTTACTGAAAGTCAAAAAAAAATCCCACTTCTCCTTTGATAGAGATGCTCTGTAAATATCATTAATAATAAATTAGCTAAGTATCAGGACTTTACATCAAGCTTGTTAAATGTGAGAGGAGGGGAGATGCCAGCTGAAGTTAAACCTTGGGGGATGTGGCTGCTTTAATTTTTGCCAGGGACAAGTCAAGGATGGAAGACAACCTGGGTCTACCAAAAAAATGCAAAGAACAGAGAGAAACAGAGGTATCAATTTAAACACAACAAATCCATCATCTAGAAGAGAGCTCATGGGTAACAATATAAATACCAAGAAGAAACATAATCCTCTCAGTACTGTAGTTAAATCTTGTGATGCTTCTATTATGCTGATAAAACAGAGTTATGAGCTGACAAAAAGCTGAAGGTGCCCAATCAGACAATAACAGTATAAGCTTTTTTTTTTTTTTTTTTTTTTTTTTTTTGAGCCCACTTCAATTAAAAGGGGGAAATACAGACTCTCTGAGGCACATTCAACAACATCAACATTTCTGGGGTTTTCAACTCTATTTTAATGTATTTTTTGATTAAGCTATGGACAACTTTACTGACTTTGAAATGTCACGTTGAGAGCATCCACATCCCAAGGAAGCTGGATCTATCAGAGGCCATTACTTGGTTTATTTTGGGAATAATAAGTTTACCAGTTATGGTAGGAGAGCATTTCAGTATTTTCCCAACAGCATGTGACAATGAGACCAAACTCTTATACAAACACCAGCCTCAAAACAGCGCTGAGCTTTACTGTTGATATAACTAACTAGCAAAGAAAGCTGACACAGGGTATTAATTTTTCACTTCTTATTAATTGCTGCTAATTAACACTTCAAACAGTCCCCAGCCATACTGTTAACAGTAGCACACTGGCTGGCCTGCAATCATCAACATTACACGAGCAGCACACACCACTGTACTCCAATTCCTCTGCCAGTGTGAAATCCACTGGAAACCAAATCAAGGACCACAAGCCAGCCCGGGAACAAGGTGATGGGAAACAGCACCAAAAGAGGCTCAAGGTGACATTACACCAGGCAGAAGCACAAAGGAAAATCCTACGAAATGCATTTGAAGGAGCAGGGAGGGGGGAAATTCCCTGGGTTCAGATCCCTTGCTCATTGTTTCTGCACAGCGGTGGCTCAGACAGATCCGATTCTTCCCCCCACGCAGCTCCCATTCCCTTGGCATTTAATTCAGATCCAGGCTCTTAACTCACAGGCAGGAAAAGCCAGGCAATATAATGAAGAATCTCTTTTATTTCCTTCTTCCCACGGCTGTCAGTCTCAGCCCTGCCTTTATCTCCAACGTGCTGCCTTGTCATCTGTATCAATATTGGCTCTTTGTACAAGCACAGCATTGGCTTCCTCACACCATTTTACACTTCTCATCTCCTGTCAGCTCCATCCTGGTGCTTCTTCCTTTGGAGTGATCCTCTGTAGGGAGAGATCCCTTACCCACACACAAATCCAGCACCCCTAGGGCTCTTCCTTAAAGCTACTCCTGAAAAACTTCATTTCTCCCTCCAAAGCATGCTTGGTTAATCGGGATTGACACAAGGAAGACAAAAAAGATCCTGCACCCTTAAAACCTCCAGCCTGGTCTCTGTCAGGCTTGGTGCTGTGACCAATTCCCTGGGAGCCTGTTCCAGTGCTCAGCCACCCTCTGGAGGGAGAACCCCTTCCAAATACCCAGCCCAAACCAAGCCAAGAAAAATCACATCCAAAGGATGACTGACTTAATTTCAGACACCTGAAATTCAGATGAGATGAACAACCCCCAGGGGGTTCCTGTTCTTGCACAGCACCTGCTAATGTTTTAAATACCCAGATTTCCCAGTAGACAAGCTGCATCAGTCACAGAATGGTTTGGGTTGGAAGAGGCCATAAAGATCACCTGGTTCCAACTCTGCTGCCATGGGCAGGACACCTTCCACTAGACTGAACAGAGATGCTCAATGCCATGTGGTCCTGGTGGTGTTTGTGGAGCAGGATGAAGGGGATCTCATCCTGTGGGATATGATCCAGGATGCACTGCCAGTGACAACCTGCCACAACACTCACATCCCTGAGCATCTGCACTATGCAGTGGAAGCTCATTCAGAAGGGATACTGAACACATCAAGTAACAGTTTCACCTCCTAGAAAAACGGCTTGTCTCTCCTCTCTGACAAAGTACCAGTTGGAAACCTTTAAAGGACCATTTCTTTCAAATTCCTGCGAGGGTTTTTTTATTATTTATTTGAGAGGTTCCCTCGCCAAATGTTTTCACTTATAGCAACTGACAATTTCTCTTTCATATTGAAGACCCCACAGGATTTTAATAAGGGAAATTTACTGCTTTGAACAGCTCTGTGTTGCACTCTGGGGTGGAAGAAACAAATCCCATGTACTCTGGAGAACCAGGAATGTTCACAATATTCAAATACATAAAAAACAGCTGAATGGGGAAAAAACATAATCTGTTTTCCATGTTCTTGGTGGATTGAAGAAGGCAGCTTGGCTGAAACTGCAGGGAGGGGACAGGATTTGGGCAAGAGAAGAAATCACTTATAACGAATTTGGTGAAGAAGTGGAATACACTGTGGGAAGGGCACAGAGCTCTGCTTTTTGGAGGAGTTAGGATGCTAATGTGCCCAGAAAGGGATCTTGGTAGAGTTAATCCTGCCCTGGGGTAAGGGATGGTCAGTCCAAGACCCCTTCCAGTCCCCCTCCTCCAGCCACTCAACGGGACTCATCTTTCTGCTCTTGAAGTCAGCATTTGTCCAGCAGCAGAAAATAAAACAGTAAGCCTGGAGGGAAAACACGTAAAAACAGGAAATCAGGGAACCACCAGAGCAGGGATGGTCTGGATTGTCTATCTCGAAGTCAGAGAAGCAAAGGAACCAAACTCCTCTGAAGACACATGGTGGAGGAGGGATTGTGCAAGGAGGTGGCAGCCCCTGTAACTCAGCTGGTCCTTGCTCTCCTCTCTTCTTGCACTGGTGCCAAAAGCTTCACACTTTTGCTGCCAACAGAGACAAACCCGTTCTACAAAGCAATTTTCTCATCCTCCCTACCTTGCACACTCCTGAGTCCGGGATACACACACAGATAAACGGTAGTAAGATGAGATAACAGAAAGTAAAATAAACCTAATTAGAGACTGTTAACTTGCAAAAAGGCCTCCAGTATTAAGAAAAGAAAGAGAAATGACAAGCAGACACCCAGGCTTGGGTACACACCACCCTCTTAGCTGTCCTGTGTGTAAATAAAACCTAAGGACCTAGAGACGGACTTGAAGCCAAAACCTGCCACAAACTTCTCCAAGGACTAGATCAAACCTCAACAATTAAAGCACTTTTTCATTCAATTTGCCTTCTCCTGAGTGAGTTGGATGTTTTATAAGCTGGGGCAAGGGGGCATTGCTGCCCCTAGGTGCATCAAAAATACATCTTTAAAGAAAGTTCAGGAAAAAGCAAAAATTAACTCGTTCTTGGAAGGTGTTTTGAGCATGGGAGCTCAGTGCAAGTGTAAGATCAGGTTCCAAGATGCTTTGCTGGGATGGAGCACTACACCTGGAAGTTTTACAGCAGTTCTCATGTTCACACAAAAGGGAATCCAATTTGTACTGCTACCTGTACTCCTGCCACTGCCCCTGGGAATCCTGGAATCCCCACCTTCAGCACCCACAAAGCATGTCTGCCAAGGAGAGGGAGGTCACCACACACTAATCTTTCCTGTTTCCAGCTGTTCTGTCACCTAACAGGTGCCTGCACCTCCTTCATGACTCAACAGGCAATTTCCACGATGTTTCCCCCCACTTTGGTGAAGCACCTCTACCCATGCTAAGCACCCAACATACACCAACTACTCGGAAACATGGCATATTTAAATCTGGGCATCTTCTAAAGCTCTCAGCTGAACCAGGGCCATGAAGAAGACTGGGACAATATCCTTGATGCCCTTTGTAACAGGAAAAAGAACTGCAAGGAAGAAGCACAGCAACAACCACGTGAACCACTCTGTCCTCTCCCACCTCTGTGCCTGAAACGGAGCTGAAACCAGGAAACCTTTGAGATGGGTAACTCGGAGACACAGAGCTGCTTGATCATCCTGAGACACCTCATCTTGTCAGGCAAAATCACAGAACACAGTGGAGTGGGCTGGAAAGGACCTTAAAGATCACGGAGCTCCAACCCCCACCATGTGATGCTTATCACCTTGAAACAGCAGCCACATGGACCAAATTAATCAGTCAGACCCCCTGAGAGGGACCAATCAGCCCAGAGACAGAAGTCACCCAGCAGGAAACACAAAACACTGTTTTCACAGACTAATTTACAGCCCAATTGAGAAGTCCCTCATCAACCAAACTGCCATTGTCCAGGGCAATCAGTTCTGCCTTCTATGTCTTTGCAGCAGTCAAGAGTCATTCTCAAAAAACAAAACAAAACAACAACAAAAAAACAAAAAAACAAAAAAAAAAAAAAAAAAAAAAAAAAAAAAAAAAAAAAAAACCCAAGATGCAAACCAGAATCCAAGAAACATCTGCCATTTGATTCCAACACTTTTTAGGAAAAAAAAAAAAAAAAAAAAATGACATTTTAGATCTTGGCAGTTTGGTTCATTTGAACAGCACAGCTGATCAGCACTTGGGCTTAGTCCTACACACACTTACATCCCTGTCTGTGCTTCACATCCAGAAGCAGCTTCACTGACTGGCAGGATCTGCCAAAAAAAGAAAAATTTAAAAAAGATCCAGCCCTCACAAGCATCTCCAGCCACCCCACAGCACAGCAGCAGGAAGAGAAGAACCCTTCCCTTCGCCAAGCACATGTGAGGGCAGCCAGCAGAGCCCTGCCAAGGTCTATCCAAACTGCACAAGACATTTTAACTCCTACAAGTCACGTTTACAGGGCTAATTCCACCCCATTTCTCCAAGGTAAAACAAATTGGATTCCCTTTCGTGTGAACATTTGAGAACTGCTGCAAAACATCCAGGTGTAATTACACCTCATCCCAACAAAGCGTCCTGGAGCCTGATCTTACACCTGCACTGAGCTCCCACGCCCAAAACACCTTCCAAGAATGAGTTAATTTTTGCTTTTTCCTGAACTTTCTTTAACGATGCATTTTTGATGCACCTAGGAGAGTTATGGCTTTCTACCCAAAAGTCTCCACAAAGGACTTATGACCCTTTAAAGATCCTCAGCCTGTGGTTGTCCTCTCTACACAGCAAGGGCAGGAATAATGTCACCTCCTGGATTTTAGGAGGGAAATCCACGTCCTTGCCAAGCAAATAAATGCAAGATTTTCTAATTAACTTTTATTCAAACTGAGTCTCAGAACTTTACCCAAGAAAAGACGGCTCTTTTGCACAAGCCACCCAGTGATGCTAAGAGTATTAGTCATGAAAGCAGGAATTGGGAGTAAAAATAGCAAGGATTCTGCACATACTTTTTTTAAGCCTCACACCTACTCAGAACTGATCCCTGGGTCAGCTGTCAAGAGCTGCTTGGTTTTAGGTTTTTTTTTTATTTTTTTTTTCCTTCTTTTTATTACTATTTTATTTTAGATCAACACTTCTGATTCATAGAAATGGGAGTAACTGTGAACACATTTTCCAAATCAGCCTTCACAAGAATGCTTTGTTGAGGTCTTACAAAAGGCCAATCTCAAAATAAACTTTTTCAGGAGTTTTTTAAATGTCAGTTGAGAAGTCTTTGCTCTAATTTCTGTATTTCCTTATTTTGCAACTCAAACATTTTTAACCGCTGCAGGAGTCATACCCAAGACACAGAAAATAAAGGAAAGAGAAACCTTTTGGCAAGAAAAACTCCCATATGATGGATTTGACAGGTTTCATCGGGGTCTGCCATGCAAAGATCAACAGTTTCAAATTATGAGTTTTAAGTATGGACAAGGTACCATCAGCTACTCCAATCCCAAAAAAACCCCCTGCTCCTAGGGGCCAGATGTTATGATGACAGAACAAACTCATATTTGCAGGTGGCATCACTATTATCAACAGCATTTCATTTTCAGCACTGAGGACCCTGCACCAGCTGACAGACTCTGCATCAATATTCATAGTAATAAAATACTTCTGACACCTTCAGGTCATCTAAAGCATGGACCCTGTGGTCACCACATTATCGTTTTGGTGAATTCTCATGAACACACCTCAGGCAAAACTTGAAGCAGAGGAGCCAATCTGTCAAAAGTTCTGGAGTTTTTCACAACTCCTTTATTTTATCACTTGGACACAGTCAGGGACAAGCCACCTCCTTCAACCATCACCATCCTTGTAAACCTCCCCAGATGCTCTCCATGCCTCTGCTTACCCCACACCAGCATGAATTTAACCAGTGAAATGCCCTTTGAAGACTCACAGAAACACAGAATGGTTTGAGCTGGAAGGGACCTTAAAGATCACCCAGGTCCAACCCCCTGCCATGGGCAGGGACACCTTCCACTCTCCCAGGTGGCTCAGAGCCCTGTCCAACCCAGCCTTGAACACTTCCAGGGATCCAGGGGCAGCCACAGCTTCTCTGGGCACCCTGTGCCAGGGCCTGCCCACCTTCCCAGCCAAGAATTTCTCCCCAATATCTGCTGGACAAACAAGGTGGCACCTTCTCTACCACGTCCTGTCCTTCAGCAAGGTTAACATTACATCCCCCCACTCATCTCAGAGCAGCAGCCCATGGCTCTGAAAGGCCAGAAACAGTGACACAAAATGCACCAGCTCAGCACAGCACGAACCAGGAGTGGGGGAAAAGCATCCCCAGTTTAAAATGTTGGCAGTTGTGTTGTTTACCTTATTTCAAGTAACACTTCCGTAAAGTTTTAATGAATGCTTCATTAAAACATCAACTGCCTGTCCAGCCAGTCAATTATCACTCATAATCACAGCTATATAACAGTATACTGTCTTCTGCAGATGTTCTTACATCTGTGCAAAATACACTCTCCACCTCTGCCACATGTAACATCTGTTGAATATTTGCAAACGTTTTCTCAATATAGAACTGAAATTATACTGTCTTACTTATAATGTATTTACTGTCCCACTATCCTGTGCACCCCTTAAAATCACTAAAAAGGTATTTCCTTGCTGTGTAGGTACCAATCTCTCAATTGCTCTTTGCTGCATTTATTTAAATGGCTTTTAGATTTTCACTTAGTAACAGATTACACCGAGCCTCCATCTTATCGCAGGAGCTATTAGGACCTAATCCTCCTTTATAAGCACTGAAGTTATTAGACTTGTGAGGATATTTTCTTCCCTTTCATAAATAATCTGTTGGAGAGAGAGGGACAAAAAAAAAAAAAAAAAAAAGGAGGGAAAAAGCCACTTGCATCCCTGCTCACCCAGGCAACAGTCCCAACCCCAGAGAAAGAACATGCCTCACCTGCTCTTACTTCGACAGCAACAAATGAAATCAAATCTGCTTTCACCTAAAAGCTTCTAGAGAGGGAAAATAAATTGCGCTAAATAAATTGCCAGCACCCTTCTCTGTGTAAGAAGAAAAAACTCCTTGGGGAAGGTTTGCGCCAGGTTCAGAGGGATCTTCACAGACCTTTCCAAATCTCTTCCATCTCCACGTCCCCATCATACAGGGGCACAAACTGATTGTAGAAGCTGTCCTGTCCAAGGGACAACAAAGTTTGGGATGGGGAGATGTATGGGGGGCGAAGAGGGAAGATACCTTCCCCTTCTGGAAGCAATGGCTCCATCTCTTCCCACCCCAAAGAAAACCCCACTGAAGCTCTTGGATTTTGCCACCCAAATCCCACCACAGCTTGGTAACTGCCTTCCAAGCCTCTCTGTTTATAATTAATGCCATTTTCTGCTATTTTGATAAGAAATCACTATTTCACCCCCATCTTCTCCTCTGCCACCCTCTCCACCACCATACCCTGCGATGTGAGTTTGCTGGATCCCTGAGCCAGCTCGGTCCTGGAGAAAGGAGGGGGAAATGGGTGGCTTGATGGATCAGAGCCCTTTTGGAACGGGAAATCTCACCCTGCACGACAAGGTGTGCAAACAGCATCGCCAACCAGCCCTGCTGAACAAAACCACAGCGAGGTGCTGAGCAGCATTTCCAAGAGGCACAGGAAAATGAGCAGCAGAGCAGCCCTTCAGCCACTCCTGGATTCTCCCTGGCTCCTCCATCCACACCCAGGCACTGACAGCCCGCGATGCTGGAGCATCCCATCACCTCCCACGCTTGAGAACACAGATGCTCCAAAGTTAACAATTTACAACCACGGTGGAACAGCAGCAGCACCCAAGTGCTCCCTGCACCGTATCGGGGAAGTTTTCCCTGCCTCTGAGGCAGCCTCCCTCCTCCACTCCCCTGGAAAACACATTTGGAAAAAAAAAAAATGTATTGCAAGCAACTCGCGGAGAACTGTAGGGATCTGAAGGGACGGAGAACTCTCTGCAAACTCCTTCTCTCTCTTTTCTAAAGCTGCGATTCGCCTCCGTCCCCGTGGCGTTCCCAGGGTCTCTCTGCAGGAGAGATGCAGCTCGCACTGCCCGAGTCGCCTGTCTGCCGCCCGAATTTCCGCGTGGAGCAATTCCAGAGTGGTTTTTTGCTAAACAAAAACATGCAAAGAGCGAAAAAAACCCACCCCAGACATCCCCAGCTGACTGCGCCCAGGAAGGTTTGACAGCTCCAACAGGACATCTCATCCCACGACATGTCTACAGCTAATGCAAAACAAATCAGCGCTCCGTCTCCCGACGCATTATTTTATTTTTTTTTTCCCCCCTCTCATGGCACGCCTGCGATTTTGTCATTCAAAGGCAAATCGGCCGCGGTTCCAACTCCACACATCCCTTTTCCCAGCACAAACAAATGCCCCGGTACTTTTCCCACCGCCGGGTGCTGCGGGGGGAGGACCCCGAACTGGGGATCCCATCCTCATCCCTCCGCACCGAATTCACCAGCGCACCTCTCCGAGCAACAAAAGAGTTGGAGCAAACGCGTGGCACCTCGCCTTCCCTCTTTTTCCCCCTCTCCAAATGTTTATTCGCAGTTTTTGAAGACACCTTAACCCGCCATGTTGAACAAGCTTTATAAATATTCATTTACCGCAGTTCGGGAGCGCTACGGGAAGATATGTCTAGATCAGGGCTGCACATTTTGGCACAGCTGATTGCTTTCTTCTCTTCTCTTTTTTTTTTTTTTTCCCCTTCCCTCTCGCCTCCTGCAGCAGCTTTTTTTCCCCCCCCCCCTTTTCCCCCGCAGATTTCAGAAGAAACCCACCCGCACACCCAAAATAACTCTTTCCGAGAGATGTGCATCAACCGTGCAAATCTGAAAAGAGGTCGCACGAGCGTTTGGCAGGAAAGCAGAAAAACGATAGGTATAACTTTAAAAATAATTTAAAAACAAGGAGAAAAAAGGTGGGGAAAGGGAATAATAGAAAAAAAAAGAAAGAAAAAAGGGGGGGAAAAGCAAAAAAAAAAAAAAGGGGGGAAAGGGAGGGGAAGAAAGGAGGGGAGAAAAGGAGATGAGAGCATCTAAAACGCGGTCTGTCGAGGTAAAAAGCAAGCCCCGCACGGCTGCGCTGCACCCGAGCGGCAGCGCGGAGCCTCCCGGCCCGCGGGGCGCAGCCGGGCAGCGGCAGCCGCGCTGCGAGCGCCGGTCCCGGCCGGGGCTCAGCCCCGGCACGCCAACACTTCCAGCAACTCCACCGCGGGATCACCCTCGGAAAACGGCGGGGGGGAATATCCACACCCATCTCACACGCTTAAAAAATATATATGTATTTAAAAAGAATTTTTAATACATCTTGGAAAGGGGAAAAGAGACTCTCTCCACCCAAGCGCTGCCAAACCCGATAAATAAAATAAAGGGAAATGCCAGCCGGGAGGGCTTGAGAGGGGTGGCTGCCGGGCGCGGTGCCTTACCTGTGCGAGTTTGGCTTATTTTGGGGTGTTTTCCCCGTTTTTTCCCCCGCGGAGCGGTGCGCGGTGCTGCGCGGAGCGGAGCCCAGCCGTGCCTGCGCCCGCACCCGCGGCAGACTCATTCCAATATGGCATCCGCGCAGTGCGCATGCCTGCCGCTCTTTTTAGGGCTTTTTTTTCCTCTTTCTTTCTTGCCTTTTTTTTTTCCCTTTTCCCTTTTAATATTTAGCAGCCAACTCCTTCGCTGACCTTTTTTCAGCAGTTTCAAGAAAAGGGGTTTAAAAAAAAAATAAAATAATAATCCGTCAAAATAATCACGCGCGCATCCCGAGCCACACCGCCCCGGCTGCTCCGCGCCCGCGGTGCCTCCGCGCTTTGAGCCGGGGATTTGGGCTCCGCGGGCGAGGGCAGGGATGGAATCCACGCGTGGAAGCGATGCCGCGGTTCGGCCGCGCTCCGCGGCGCGGGGCAGCGCGCAGCGGCATCCCGGGCTGGCCGCCCGCGCCTTAAATGCCACAAAACACCATCAAATACCACCAAATACCATCAAATACCAGCCTTCAACACCGGAGCGCTGCCGCCCGGCTTGCCCTCCCCACAACCTTTTATTTCGCTTTTCCTCCTCGTTTCGTGTCGCCAAGAAACTTCCAGGGAGGGAGGTGGGGGTAGAAGATGGGGGAAAGAGGGGAAGCAAAAAATGCGGCGCATCCCTCAGCCCGCCCCTTCCCTCCGCTTCGCAGGGCTCCGGCATTACCTGTTTATTCCCTGTTGCAGAAAATAAATAAAATATATCACGAAAAGCCGGCGAAGGCACAAGGCGGGATGTAAAATCAACTGGTGGGCACCCTCCGCCCTCCCGGCGCGCAGGGACACGCACAACTTTCCCTCCTTTGCTCCTCAGGTTATCGGATGGGATTTTTTTTTTCTTTGGGGTTATTTGATGGTTTTTCCTTCCTTTGGCGAGTGCGGGGGATTCACGGCGGAGTCGCGCTGCTCGCCGGTGTGCGGGGCTGTGCTGCTGCGGGGGTGTTCGCACGCACGGCCACACTGCGGGATTTTTCAGATTGCACAGATACTCTGTTCTCCCCTCCCGAGAAAATCAGCCCCCGCTGCAGGACTGGAAAATCATGCCACGCTCCACTGCCCGTGCCCCCCGCCCGGCTGGTCCTGCTCTCGGGAAAGGGGTCAGAAAAATCCCCTTGGGTGGGAGGGATGGGGATAAAGCCCCGCTTCTGCAGCCGGGGTTTCTCGGGATGCTCTGACCGCCCGCAGATCCCAGAGCTTCCCCTACCCCGGTCTGCTCAGCGGCGGGGCTGGGGATGAATTTTACAGGGGTTTTGCCGCCCCCCCTTGCAGCCCTGCTCAGGGAGTGTGTAAAGCATCTTTGATGGGGATTTTTGGAGCCCCAGCTCCCATCTCCCTTCAGGCACAATTGGTACGATTAAGGATTCAGTAGATGTTTTTGGAGCATCCTCCGAGGTGGGGGTTGGTGCAGGGCACACACATTCAACAGGTCTGGAGGGGCGCAGTGGGAAGGAACATCCTGGTTTTGAGGCAGCAACCAGTCCTGGACATTGTCCTTTCCACAAATTCCTTTTGGAATTAACCCCAAATGCTGCTGCGTCCATCGGGCTGCCAAATTTACATCACCCCTCCTACTCAGATGCAAGTGCTATCTCCACTTGCCTTTCTCTGGTCATTTCCAAGCTGAGATTTGAAGTTTCCAGGTTGATTTTGTGAGCCTCCCTTCTTGCAGGAGCAGGGAGGGTGATCTCACACTGGGGAAGCACTGGTTTCCCACAGGTGACCCCAGCTTTTCTCTGCCCTATTGCAAGCACCAGCACCCTTTTTCACTGGTTCTTGCTGGGGATTCATCACTGAACCTCCAAAATTGCTTTCTCTTCCACTCTCTCCAATCCCTTTATCTTCCACTCTCCCAAATCCCTTTCTCTTCCACTCTCTCCAATCCCTTTCTCTTCCACTCTCCCAAATCCCTTTCTCTTCCACTCTCTCCAATCCCTTTCTCTTCCACTCTCCCAAATCCCTTTCCCTTCAACTCTCTCCAATCCCTTTCTCTTCCACCAGCCTCTCATGGATTTTGTGCAAGAAGACAAGTGAGGGGTGGAATAAATATGAAGAAATATTTTGATTCTGGAATACATTTGAGAAGATAGTGAAGACTGGGAAAAAAGAACAAATACTGCAGACAGTGTTTCTTCAGCACTATCCATGTTCTTGCCATTCACACGCCAAGAGGCCACGGGCACGGGCTCAGCCTCTCCTGTTCCAGCAGATTTCCTGGAAAACAAATCAAGCAGCTCCTACTTTCAGGCTTTGGGCTGGATGGGATTTCAAAACAGCAAGGAAACACAGTCAGAACTTCAGAGTAAGACCAAAATCCCAACTAGATGCCAGGAGAGCACTGAAGTCCTGTTTATCCAGATGAGTGTGAAGTGGGTGACATTTTCAGCACAGTGACATTTCAAATTTTCAACATACTTTTGAAAGGAAGATGCTCTGCAAACACCACATCTGTGTTCTCTCTCCTTTTAGTCTGCTCTGAATTAGGTTACACTGAAATTCCTCTGAAATTCCTCAGCCTCTCCTCATCTAAAGCTGGAGGCATCATCCAGTTTAGGGACAGACAGCCCCAGTGACTCTCACAGCCCTTCAGGTGTTTCTCCATCTCCTTTCCTTTAACACCAGATGCCTTTGTGCTTTATTTCCATTCAGGCCCAAGGGGTTTTCCCAGAGGTTTTGGTTCCACTGTCTTCTCTGGAGCTTCTTCTTCCCTCTTCACCTTGATTATTTTCTTTTAGTTTCATTTAGAGACTGTTTCTGAAGCACTGATGGTTCAATTGGCCCTCTGTGGAGAGATGTGGAAGAAAGCCTTCTAAGAGTTTGTGATCTAAATTAGGTCTGTGTATGGGGTCCAAAGAGGTGGTTAGGAAAAAAAAAATAGAAAATAATAGTAATTAAAGCTGAGGAACAAAATTCTCTTGGAAATTTTCTAAGAAGCTGCTACAACAAAGCTCTCAGATATGAATGAAAAGGTGCAGATTTATATCAGGTCTGAGCTGCAGATGACTCTAACAGCTCCTATTGGCAGCAAAGACCAATGAGTATCTTGCTTGTTGATGAGAATACAAATTGGTTTAGTGGACATGAACTGCAGTAATTGCTGAGAGATTTCATTTTAATACTAGCTTTGAGAGCATCATTGTGAAAAAATGAAAGTGCTTTGAGAAATACTGAATTGTGCCAGTGTAGTATCCCAGGATGTAAAGTGGATTTAAGCCCTGGCAGAAACCCCCACTGAGATCAGCTGCAGTTTCAGACTCAGTGACACTCAGGGATGAACCTTCCACTGAGCTAAAGCAACTCCATTAATTTCACTGCTGTCCATGCTCCTTAGTGCTGCATTTGTTGGCAACCGTGACACCTGATCTTGTATTTCAACTTGGGAACAGAAGTTTCACATCTAAATTTTGTTGCTTTTAACTGAAGCACTTTTATGCAATTAACACTGATAAAAAAGATTTACCTGAATACCAAGTACCCAAGTTGTAATGAACATCCATCTGCTGTTGCCTTTGATGATCACTCCCAAAGGATATAACTGCTCACATTCCAAACTTTCCTAGCTGGACACACAAAAACTGTCCAACCCAGTGAAATTCAGACAGTCCTATTACTTTAGATAAGATATTAGCAGTTCCTGATCTGCAGGATAAGATTACTTAGACACAAAATTTTCCCCATTTTCCAGGCTGTTGCCTTCAGCAGGTTCATGTTTTTGGAGGATAGATGGAGATGTAAAAAGACCCCCTACACAAGGAGGCACAAGAACACACACAAACAGTGATGTTATGGCATTAACAGTCCTAATTTTTCTCTTTTCCCCTGACTTGGGAAGATAAATGCTCTGATGGACACTATGGGATTTGTAGGTGGTTGTGTACTTGGTTATCCATTTCTGGCCCAAATTTAAGCAGATGCCTGAAGGACCCAGAGCATCCCACAAGCTGAACATGGTGCTGAGATGACATTTGTGTTTGTGAGTAAATGGGGGGATCTGAGACAACTTTTCTGCAGGTAAAATGGCAAAGCTGAGGCTTTGGATCTTCATCTGTGATAAACACTATGAGACTGGGCAGAAGTTCCTTGATGGCAGCCAGGTTTCCTTTTATCCCAAAGAATGTGGTTATCTCCGCTTTTGGAGGTATTTCCTTGCTTTTGGGATGCTGATTCCTGCATTGGAAAAGGGGCAGAGCTGTGCAGCTGGCACTGGGGAATTATTTGGGGCTGGTTAAGTGTTCAGCCTGAGTGAGCTGAAGGGTGGAGAGTGTCTAACAGGAGCTTGGTGTCAGAGAGGAGACACAGGACATCACCTGGGCCACCTCCACAGGCAAGTGCAGTTCCTATGAGTTCCTCTGCCATACTCATCTCCTGGGACTGCTCCTGGGCTCACAGCAAAGCTTCTCTCTGCATTTTCTCTCTCCTCTCAACAAACTGTGGCCTTCAGCTTCCAAGTTTTCACCCCACTTATCACAATCTTTGCAGGAGGTAAAGACACCATCAGGCCTTTATTTCATAACAGCTCCTGGGCCAGGGCTTTCACTTCTACCTTTGTCTTCTTTTTATCCATCAGCCCTAATTCAGAAAGGAGTTGGTCCTGGGAGGTGGCATTAGGATGCTGAAAGACTTGTTTCACAGTGCCATCTCCTGGAGATCATATTTAGGCTGAATTTCTCTGATACCTTTTTCTTTTCGATGTATCTGAGCTTTGAAGGCAGGTGTTTAAGGCATGATCTAAAGAAAAGATTAGCATAAGTGAAGTTAATCCAAAATTTAAACTCCCTCTTTATGCTTCACAGTAAAAGTCCTGCCTCTTGAATGCTGTGAACAGCAAAGGAATTGCTGGCTTGGGATTCATAAAATATTAATTGGGTCATGGTCTCACAGGCTTTGCACCTCTTGGCAGCACCAGCCCTGTGTGCAGTGATTGCAGGGGCAAAACACCCCCTGGAGAGGTAAAAGCTGCCTTGGTGTAGCCCTTCCTGTGCAGGAACTCAAGGAATACCAGGGAAAAGGGATCATCACCTCTCAAATGGGAGGGCTCAGGGCCAGGCACCCCCACAGCCTCCAGCAGCAGCTGCCCTGCACACCCTGCCCCAGACACAAACCCCATGTGGAGACCCACACACCACCTCCACAGCCCAGAGCACTTTATTTACCCAATTTTAATTTATTTTTACTGCCTGTTGATTAGAAATCACTGCGTAGGGGTTGTGGCTATTCAGCAGAGGGGCAATAACTGGCTTTAATATTAACTGGAGAATCTGAGCCAGTACCTCATGCCTGCAGCTCAGGAATGCCCAGAAAGCGTGGTCTCTGTGCTAAACAATGGCTTTCCCACCTCAGCAGTAAATGAAAAGGAAGCACATGTTATACCCAATAAATCACAGGGCTGAGGTTCAATACTGAGGCTCACAGCTATGAGCCTTATTGATCGTGCCAGCACTACGGGAGGGATCCACTCTCATATCAAAAACTTGCTCATTTCTACCATTTACTAACAGCTTCTTTATTTATTTCAAGTATTTACAGGCTTTGCCTTGGCAGGAAAGCTCCTCCTGGTTTTTAGCCTTTACGAGCTGGTTTTGGGAAGGGAGGCTGGGGAAACTGAGGCAGGAGGAGCTGAGCTCTCACACACAGCTATGCAATTCCAGGGGAAGGCTGTGACAGTGGAAATGGATTTACACCTCAGATGCAGCACTGTGTTTACAGCTTTCACTTAACAGGAGTGTTTCTGCCAAGTTCTGTGGTGTCAAACAGGTAAATTCTCCATTTCCCTCCTGTTTCGTACAGGAATATCCTTAATGGCAGAACAAGACCAAGATCTCTGACTGACAAAGATGACCAGGAGCTCATGTTTTAATAAAGTGTAAATTATACATCACGTCTGCATTTCTCATCATTGCTGCACGTGGAGTGAATTCTGTATCACAGCCTGCAAAAAATTATTGAGTTGCTCTGGCTCTCTCAGTGCCTCCTTGCATGGTGGGCTCAAAACCCAGCTCAGGCATTTCCATGGTTTTGGTACCTAATAGGATTTAGGAGTTGGACAGCTGTTGGCAGAAATACCCTGGCGCATTCCCACAACAGCCCAAAAGCCCATCCACAACACAATTTGTGCCCAAAATTTCTCTGGCAAACACCTCACCGTGCAACAAAACCTAATCTTGCAATTACCCATTTGACCTTCTCCTCCCTCCTTCCAGCCCTCACTCAGCACCACCCCAAAATTCATAGCTAAGTATTAAAAGTACTAATTACTATAGTACTAATTGTTAAATATACGACACTAAAAGTATGTCAGTACTTTGAGGGATTTTTTGACTGTACTAAGATGAAAATGATGCATTTAGAAGTGTCTCTCTGAAGCTAACTATGAAAAGGGCTTGTGAATGGCTTTTGCTCTTTTAATGGCTCTTTCTGTATTGAGGAGGAAGATTAAGAACAAAATGCCACTAATTGCACATAAAGGCCCCAGCTTCCACAACAGAGTAACTGTACATTGTATTCAGCTTAATCTCCATCTGCCCCTAAGAGCATAATTGATTTTTTATTTTAATTTGAAGAGGCTGACACTTCTAGTTCTTCATTGCCAGGTTGCTAAGCACATTTAATAAGGATGCATATGAGTGGAGGAGTCTGCAGTATGCCATTAAAGGTAATAGGTAACATATTTAAGGTCATAATGAGCTCAGGACTGAGTTTCTCAGTGCAGGGATCAGGAGGGGAGGTGTATAAATACTTTTCTTACTAGAACTCTGCTGAGCAAGACATGGCTGTAAAGAAGGAAACAAAGAGGGTTTTTTTTTTTTTATGAAGTGAATTTTCTGATCTCATTTCAGACCGTGCCCCCTTGGTAGTTCACATTCTGCCTGCAGGTGGCCATGGTTTTGCCCTAGACTCGCTGAGCCCTGACAAGTGACAGCCTCTGTGCCTCAGTTTCCCCACCCCTAAAACAAAAATAAGAATAATGCCCTGGTTTTATAAACTGCTTGAATAATTCACTACTGAAAAATGCCATATTCTGTACCTTATATATATCCTCTGCTTTAGAAAGGAAGCACTGTACAGCTGGGAGATTGAAATCTAGGCGAATTAAAAGCCAGGATCATAAAAATATTTAATAATTTAAATACCTCTTGGATTTCCTATTGCAAATAATAGGTTTTAGGAATGGAGGGAGAGTTTTAAGGAACTCAAAAAGCTTCAAGCAGCTTTGGACATGACTCCAGGATCAAGTCAGTTCCTCAAAGTCCTTACTTTTATGACATTGATACACTTTTCTCCACTTTCAGACTCTCACTGAGAGCCCAGGACATGTGTGTCTACCTTCAGGCACCCCCAGGCTGGTAGGAGCCTCAGGAAGATTTGGTCCTGGAGCAGCATCTGCTCTGTTTGAAATTCACACCCGCTCTGAAATCCTGCAGGGAGACTCAGCTCCACGTCTGTCACAAACTTGCAGCCAAACCCCCCAAAAAGTTCAGACTTGGAGAAAAATGGTAACTGCTGCCACACGTAGAGAGGGTGAAAATCCCCAGCACCCATCCTGGCTGCTCAGAAATTCCTGTTAAGGGGATGAGACACAACTTCAGCCCCCAAACCCAGGACTCTTACCTGAGTGTCCCATCAGTTAAAAGTGGCTTGGGTTTTGGTGGATCCCAGCGGGCACAGGAAAGGCTGTGCTCTTTCATAATTCACATACAGGAAGGATCATAGGAAAAAAGAACCTGGATTTTGGCTGTGTGCAGACACCCTCACGCAGAGTCAGTGCCAGGAGAAGAGTGTGCCCTCGGGCACCAAGTGTGTCATCTGAGTCAACCACTCTCATTTACGTGGTGGAGCTGATCTGAATCCCTAAAACATGGCACAGGGCGTGCTGACATTTAATGAGACAGAGATTTTGTGTAATTCAACCTAATTGCTGATTCCCTTTTGATTTTATAAACTGGCACTGCTTCAGGCCAGGATTTACAGTCTGGACAGGAGTGTTCTCCAGTGGGAATCTCCAAACATCTCCTAAATTCTGACATCCATGCAAGCCCTATTTTTTCTGTGTGTTCAGTTGTAACATGGAAAAAAAAAAAAAAAAAAAAAAAAAAAACAACAACAAAAAAACTTTCCTGTCACACATTATAAATATTAACCATCTCCAGGTTTTCTTTTGGATTGAACCAGGTTGTTCCCTGATGGGTCCAGGGTGCATTCAGGGATCACTTGAAGGATTTCCCTTTGTCCACAATGTGATTGAGGATGAGTTTACCTTCCTGGCTCTCCAACACTACCCCAGCAAGCCTCACCCTCAAGAACCCTTAGGAGATTCTGCCAGGTTCCAAAGGGAGGGATGTGCCACCTCAGCACCACCCTCTTGGGCTGTATTTTCAGTCTTTTTGTTCTGATAATTACCTTTTTTCTTGGGGATGGAGAGATGCCTCATTAAACCCAGAAACCAAGGTGGACATGGCCACCTTGGGAAGAGGCCAGCCATGAGCTGGGTGGACAAGATTTGTCCTGGAGGCTGCAGATCTGCCCTTACAGCAAACAACACTAGCAGGGTAAATTCAGGTAACATTTCACTAGCACTGGACAGGATTTTCAGGATCTTCACTGGGAAAGCTGTGCTTCCAACAGCTAAAACATTTTAACATAAAAAAAAATTATTCTCCTTCCTTGCTTTTTGATCACCTCTCATTATACATGTGAGTTATAAATATAAAAGCTTCTTGGCATGGTGTTTGGAAAAGAAGAGGTTTTAGTGCTCTGAAAAAAGTTTTTGTCTAAAGGAACACAACTCTTTACACATGAAAAATCAGATTTTTGTTTGCTTGGCACAAACAAGTGCTGCTTTCAAGCTCACACCTAGAGTTTCATAATGTAAAATGAGAGAATGCTTTACCCTGACAAATCTTCTTAGTCGTCATCTCAATGTCCTTTGAATTGCCTCCTTACAAACAAAAGGATGTTGCACAGCCCTGTCAAGAGGAAATGCTTGCTGACAAGCACTGGATTTAAAGTGCTGTTTAGGTAAACAAATCATGATTGCAGTCAATTAATTGATTATGTTACTGTCTAGGAAATATCCTATTTATCCAAGATCCACAAAGGCAGCTCATTAGCTATTAGCATAAACAAAGAGTGAAGAGTAGGGGCAAAGGCAAAAGGGCACTTGGGAAGAGGTGCCAACAAGACAGGGCCAGGGAGAATGATTTCTGTTTGAAAAGCAATGTCAGGGATGAAAGTTTGTGTGAAAATGCCTTCTAAAACTGGCTAGTGCAGTGTCCCTGTCTCATATTTGGAATACCCCAATGGATGTATTCAAGACTGCATTCTGAAAGATGGACTTGGTTTTTTTTTCCTGTGGAAATTTCAGTATTTTGGGGATATTTCCATGCTCTATCCCTGGTAGTGCTCAAGGCCAGGTTGGATAGGGCTCTCAGCAATCTAGCCTAGGGAAAAGCATCCCTGCCCATGGCAGGGGGTTGGAATGAGATGACCTTTGAGGTCCCTTCCGACCCAAACCATTCTGTGACTCTGTAACTTTTATGTTCCTCTATTCCTATGCAATGATTTGTGCCCAGCCCAGTGGTAGGATGGGAGCAGTGAGAAATGTCCATGGAGACTGATCCAGATCTGATCAATGTGGCAGCACAGGACACAGAATTCATGTTCCTCCTCTGCTGAGTAACAACAGGCGTCCAGGTAGGAAAGGACTTTGGTTTTCCTCATGACAAGCTTTAAAATGCACTTGATTTTCAGCTCAGCTTTTCAAAAACTGGGGCCAGGAGAAGTTTTTGGACAGGAATGGGAGCACACTTCCTGGCAGAACAAGCTCCAAGGCTTTTCTCCAGCTCTGCCATAGAAAAAATGCAGAAAACTCAGCATGCAAAGTCATCCAAAGGCATTTGCACAGCCAAGGCAGCACTCTCAAAGCAGACCGAGAAAACTCAGACCCAGCAGGAGGGGGTCAACATTTCCTTTGGACTGCTTGGAAAATCCTCCCTGTGTGTGCTCAGAGAGGTGGCCCTTGTGGGGGCAAACCAGGCAATTACAGAGAAATATCCCAAAAGTTATTAGTGCCAGCGCTTGCAGGTGTGAGGCACAGAAAGGTGACTTCCCCACGTGACTGGTCACACTCCAAGGATCCATCCTTAGGCCGTCCTGCCTCCCCATTTTTCATCTCACCAGGTAGTTTTAATGCTAATCTGCTTAACTGCCTTTTTATAGCTGCTAGCTGGAGGCTGGTTGAGTTAAGAAACCTTTACAGCTGTACAGTCGTTTACAGGGCTGCTTTAAGACATGGCATATATTATGTATGAAGCTTTATAACAACCATCCATATCAGAGCTGATGGAGAACATGAAAGCAATACAGCACTGCTCCTTCCTACAGCACTTTGTTACAGGTGACAGGAGATAGGAGATCCGAAGGCTCAGTAAAACTGGGAGCAGGAAATTATTTTCCTAAGAGACTTCTAAAGGATTTAATGATAAGTAAGACTTTTAGAGCCACAGTGAAACAAAGGGCTGCTTTAATTAAAAAGAAATCTGATCCCATGAAATGTTGAAGGTTGTATTCATCTGTCTGAGCTAGGAGATATTGAGATAAGTGCAGCTGAAGTATTAATCCCCATTGTAATTGGGGGGAGAAATCACTGCAGGGACCTGGAAAAGAAATTCATCTCCCTCCAGGGTAAATGGCAAATATTTTATCTATGCTTGAGATTTTCAAACTTCCACGTTTGAGTATTAACTACAATCTGTCTCAATAAAGCAAAACTGTTTTCCAGGCCCAAAGCAGCCTCTGAGACACCTTGGTCTGCACCTTTGGGTGAGAAGAGTCCCAAACCCAACCCAAAGCCAAGAAGAACCTCTGGTCCCACAGATTCCAGAAGGGAGCAGAGATTCCCCACAGGATAGCTACTTGTGTGACAAAATTTTGCAGGTACTTGTGAAGTTTGCTCCATTGGAGCTACACTGTTTTGGACTTCTTTGAATTAAACCCTGCAAGAGTGTGGAAACTGGGAAGCTTTTTCCTTCCAGAGTACAGATCAGAGTCTGCAAAACTGTTTTAAATTCACCGTCACTGTAATCCTTCCCAAAGCAGATAGAAGTTTAAATCATCCTCCCCCTATCCCAAAACAAAGCTCTCAGCTCCCATCTCCATTTCAAGGCTAATTATAAACAGAAAGTCTTGCCCCACCTGGAGTTTAATCAGTTTTGCTTTCATGCCAAAGACAAGCACAAAAGTTGAGTTTCATTCTTAGCGATTCTGGGCTTTTTCATTCTGGAGAGCTCAAGAGCCAGCTCCTGTAAATAAAACCACTTTCCAGCACTAAATACTTCTCATTTTCACCCACAGAGCACCTGGGGCAGCTTTTCCAAGAAATCCATTTGGGTTCTCACTCCTCACCATGACAGGCCATACACAAATGTGTATAAAGGCATTATAAGAAGTTCATGAGAAAGACACATGGTGTAATGATACTAAATGAAAATAGATGTAATGAAAGCTTGGAGATAAAGCATTCACACACTGGTTACGAAGAGCTAATGTCCACTTTAAGTGGTATCAAGAGCTGGAGCAATTGAAAGATAATAAGGAGAAAATGAGTAATGAATCAATTTTATTGTGTGCCGTTGAGCAGTCCTCGCTGGAAGAGAGAGTGTTGATACTGCCTGATAAAATGGATGGATGGGAGCTGACAGCAGCAGGGACAAGTACTCCCACACTTTCTGAAGAAATAAATGATTTCTGGAGTTATTTTTGCCTCAGCCAATAGGATCCCACTGGAAAAAAAAAAAAAAGGGATGTTTTCTTGTGGAGATCAGTATAGACACAGCAATTGAACAGCACGATATTTACAGAGAGCGAAAACTCCAGCTTTATTGGGGACACAAACTCACTTTTCATTTTTCTTGAATGTGGCTGTGCTGGCTCCCCCAGGAAAAGGGACACCCTCCCAGACATCCCTGTGGGACTCATCTCTGCTGGCACATCTCTCTTTTTTGTGCATTGTATAAAGCCTAAGCCACCCTTTCCCACTTCACCTCTTTGGTTTGGTATGGGTTCCAAATTCACGCTTCCCTCCCTGGACTCACAGAATGGTTTGGGTTGGAAGGGACCTTAAAGACCATCTGGTTCCAACCCCCTGCCATGTGCAGGGACGTTTTCCACTGGACCAGGTGTTACAGCCTGCTGCAGGAGGTGAGGGTAACTCAGGTTCTCGTTAATAGCACTAGGGGCAGGTTAGAGTGAAATGACACCACACACCCAGAAACTCTTCCTCCCCCTCTGGGGTGCAAACCTGGCACCAGCAAAGCACAAAAGTGCAAATGTTGGAACCACCCCTAAACCCTAAACATTTCAGTGTCTCACCTCAGGCTGCTCAGAGCCCTATCCAGCCTGGCCTTGACCCGTGCTGCAGACACACTTATCCAGAAACCACAAAGCTGCTGTAGTACATTCCCTGTTGAAAACAGAGCAAAATGAGTCCACACAGGCATTTCTTCCTGCTACAGCAAGACTGATTCCTGTAACCAAGCTGATTTGGGTGTCTTCAGCCTGAAGGATGGAAATCTTACTATGTTTCAATTTTTTCATCAATGTTTAATTCTTCATCAAAGCACCATTTATGCTTAATTATGGAAATCTGAATCAGTTCTGAATCTCACTGACTAATATTATTTCATCCATATGTTAACTTGCAAACATCTGTGATGGCAAGCAGATGTTTTCTGGCCTTTGGAAATCCCTGGGCATTCAGGGGTTTGTATTTCAGCCGTAACATCCAGAAGTGAAGAGATGGGGAGGAAAAGAACATATGGCCTACATCAGCATCAAGCTAAGGAGTCACCTGTTAAAACAGCAGCCCTTGATTAGGGTGAGGCTGAAAATAGAAAAAAATACAGTAGAAGAAAGTAGAAATACCACTTAGGTTGAGTTTGAAAGAAGTATTGGGTTAAAAATAATTTCTTATTGAATGGTACAGGCCTATTCCTCCCAGGCAAGGAGGAAAAGTCTCAGGCTTGGGATCCCCACTCTGAGATATGCCAAAAGCTAAGAACTCAGCAGAACTCGTGTGAGTCACTAGACACAAATCTCCATGAAAAAAAATTAGTTTTCAGCCTGTAGAGTTACTATTCTGGTGCAATAAGTAAAATTTAGGCCAGTAAAAAGCCTTTTTTCAATTACATGTACCAGAGGAAGGTGACTGTAAAACTCCACCCCTTCACTGGTACAACACTGCCAGAAAAAACTTTTAAAGAGCAGATCTGGTGTCAGACACAAACAGTGACTGGGGGTTTGTACATCACTCTGTAAAGCAATTTTCTAACCCTTTTTGTTATAAAAAGAACTTGTAGCTGTGTTATAGAATCATAGAATCATTCAGATTGGAAAGGAGTGTTACAGAAAGCAAGAGTAGGGCTGCAGGGTGGGATGGAGTTGTAGGATCATCTCTAGCAGCTGCTGCCTTTCTCCTTCAAATATTTTCCTCTTCTCCTGCTAAAGATGGAAATGCAGTAAAAATATGGCTCCTCTGGGATGCAGCTGGCAGGCATTTAGTACAGCTTTGCATCCACACAGTGCTGGGCTTCAGAGCCACAGAAAGCTTTGTCTGTGAGCTGTGCTCGTGTGAGCACTGGGACTTCTCTGTAAATAACTTTAAGGATCCTTCCAGAAGATAAATTCAGGCATGGGGTGAAGAGGCACGATTTGAGGAAGCCTAGAAAGCCAGTTTTGGCTGCAGGGCTACATCTCAAAGACCTCAAAAGCAACAGACCCAAATCCCTGCAGTTACAGCCTCCCCTCCAGTGCTGAAGGAGGCTCTGGGCTCAGAATGTGTACAGATCCACGCTGCCATAATTCTGCTTGAAAAGGAGTTGTACATTGTGGCACGTGTCCAGTGTTTGGGAACTGAAATGTGAAAACACAGCTCTGGTAAATGGGTTCTTTCAACTGAGATTGTTCTGTATCTAAGGGTGAGATTTACACATCTGATCTAAGGCCAGCTGGATCAGGAAAAAAGATTCCCCTTGAGTTCATAAAACACAGGGCTGACCAAAGCAACCTCACCACTTATTGCTCTGGAAACCCACTGCATATTGTAGTGTAAAACAAAATAACAACAGCAAAGTTATTATTTTAAATGAAATGCATAATTCAGAGCAAAGTGTTCAAGTAAACGCCACCAGACCTGAGGCTGCCCATCACAGCAGAAATGAGCAATCCTCCCCCTGGTGTTATCTTTGTGACTTTTGTTCCTTGCTTAACTAAATGAAGTCACTGAGAAGGGATTGAAGCTAAAATCGAGATTCCAGCAGGTCTTCAGGAAGAACTGGCTTAGCTGAGCAGATCTCTGAGCCTTCTGCAGTGCATACCCAGTGTTTGCACATTGGATAATGAACTGGGGTGGGAATCAAACTGACTGATTTCCTGGGCAGGATCCCCAGGATGCTAAGGAAAGTAATGCACTTCTCCTTGCTTTAATTCCTCCTCCCATTCAATATCCAGAAGGATCATTATGGGCTTGTGTGTGCATGTTTCTCATCAGAGACGCTCTAGGTGAGTAAAAATCAAGTTTTAAGACAGTTGGTGAGGTTTATTTGGCAATCCCTGGGGAGAAACACTGTCGGTATCACAGAGGAAGATTTGACTGAGGTTTCTTCCTTGATAAGGTTCTTTTGTTGCAATATTTGTTGCAGCATTTCTAATCCAAACATTATTAACACCCCTTTTCTTCCACATCCAGGTGTTGTTTCTCATGGAAATCCATCCATGTGAAATTCAGCCAAGGCTGAGCTCTCTTCTGAAAGCTTTTTTTGTACCTGTAAGGATCCATCAGGCTCCTGACCTGTATCTCTGCAGCTGAGATTGCACAGTAAATGTGAAATGGAGCCCTTGAGCAGGTGATTAGCTTAAGGTTAGGTAGCATGTGCTCTTTTGGGAACACCTCAGGAGAGGTAACTGAGGTCCCTTCCAGGATGACTCTTTGCAGCCTGAATGGAAATAATATCTCTGCTGCAGCTGTAAAAAATGCATTAAAGGGAGAAGAAGCGATGTCTCAGCTATAACATTTATAAAACATCAAGGGTGGCTTGTGAAGGAACCTGTGGTTTTCAAGTGCTAATGGAGAAAGGCTTGGGAGCAGGGAATATTCACCAGGTCTTGGCAAATTAGCATTTTATTTCAAGGCTCCCAATGAGAGATAGAACTCAGGGGAAAATTGCCAAGGTCCTCTCTGTTTCATGCTACATGAATGTTGTGAATATTTAACATTTCTCCAATAGGGTAGGTCTCTATTTCCTAACTGATCTTTTTGCATAAATAGTCACCCAGGCTGTCAGATTCCGACATCCAGACCTGAAAGGATTCATCCAGACCCAGGACTGTGCAGAGAAAAAAGCTTCCTTTTTCCTGAGGCAACCTCAGGTCTGCCAGAGAGACAGAAGAGCTGTAAGGAACAAAACTGTATTTGATTGGATTTTTTTCTCTCTTTACCCTTTTTTTACTTTTATCCTGAGGAGGAGTCTGATCCTCCTGAACTGGAAGGATGTTGAGAGGAGTAAGATCTCCAAAAGCACAGGACTGGGACACCTCCTGTGTGTCCAATAAACCACTGCAACACAAGGTCAGGCTGGAGATAGAGGCTGGCAAAAGGGAGCAGGGCAGCCAAGAAAACGCAGCTCATGGGGAATTTAGGAGATCAGCTCACCAGTTCTCTCACCTCAGGTAGGAATTGCCCAGCTCTCCCTGAGAGAAAACTATTGGTTGGACTCAATTAATAGGTGGACTTGATGATATTACAGGTCTTTTCCAACATACATGATTCTCTGATTCTAAAAAGATGGATATTCTTAAAATTCGCCAATGGAGAATTCTCCAATGGAGAAATTTCTCCCTCTGCCCCCAACAACTTATTGGAGCTCTTAGCTATCCTTAGTCCTGGAAAAGGTGTCCTGCTGCCAGCCTAAATCCATTCTGTTGCAGTTCTGACCCAGGGAATTTTGCCCAGGTCTCAACGGCCATAAATTCAAATGTATCTTAAGCTGGAAGGAACTTGCATCTGGCCATTCTTACATGAGAACAACACAAGTTTGTTGGAGGGAAGGAATTTTCAAGGAAGAAGTTGATTGAAAAAGCAAATGTTGAGCCTTTCTAGCAGTTCTATCCTTGTCCAAACAGTCACAAACCCAAGGATCATCTCAGAACTATAGAAAGGTTTGGTTTGGAAGTGACCTTAAAGGTGATCTAGTCCAATCCCCTGCCAAGGGCTCACCTCTGCAGGAATGTGGGTGATACTCAGTGACCTCAAGAGAGTCCAGCTGGAAGCAGGGACATCATCCCACAGGGTTGGTGGGACCTGTGAGGGTTTCCTTGGTGCTGCTGTAGGAGCTCCCCTCTGTCCTGGCTGAAGGGATGGCCATGCAGAGGAGTGGGCTGTGGTGGTTTCTGGGGTCCCTGTCTCAGGAAGGAAATTGATGAATCTTACTCCATGTTCTCAAAAGGCTAATCTATTATTTTATGATCTATATAAAATTAAAGAATGCTATACTAAAACTATACTAAAGAATAGAGAAAGGATTCAGACAGACACAAAGAATGATAGTGAAAACTCGTGACTCCTTCAAGAGTCCTGACACAGCCTGATGGTGATTGGTCACTAAGCCAAAACAATTCACATGAAACCAATGAAACAATCACCTGCTGGATAAACAATCTCCAAACCACATTCCAAAGCAGCAAAACACAGGAGAAGCAAATGGGATAATATTGTTCTCCTTTTTCTCTGAGGCTTCTCAGCTTCCCAGGAGAGAAATCCTGGCAAAGGGATTTTTCCGGAAAATATGAGTGACACCCAGGGGCTGGTTTGCAGAGCTGAGGTGTTCTGAACGAGGGGAGGGGGAAAGGGAAGCTGAAACCTTTCTCTTTCTGCCTTTCACAGCTGGGCACACACCTGCAGGTGTCCCCTGTCCCTCTGGCTTACACAGGCAGGGTGAGCAAGGTTGGAATATTGGAGAGCCCCAGCTCCAAGCCAAGCACAGCCAGCCAACAATGCCACAGGCCCTGTAAAGTGGGAAATTATTCCATTCATTGTGAGCAAGGCACTGAACAGCTCATAATAACACAGCTAAAGCACTTATTGAAAATAGAAAAGAATTACCTTGACAATTACTCCTTAGAGTATCCTGCAATACAAAGCCCTGGCTGATACAAAAATTGGTGTTGGCCTCTTGCTTATGAATATAACCTGGAACTGATTGTTCAATGTGCTAGGCCTTGTAAAATGGGTAATTCAGCAAGAATAAGGTCTAGCTACTATTTAATCAGCAGGGATCACTGTTGCTGGCAGCATGAATAAAGCCTGTTCCAAGTATCAGCTTAAGGAAGTTTTCCCAAGAGACCTTGTTTTCAGAAGTAGTTTCTTCACCAAGTGATAAATAAAACCAGATGAATAATTTCCATGAGCATCATCCTGGAAAGGGCAGCTTGGTGTGTTCTCCTCCAATTTACCACAATAACCACCTGCAGACCTGCCACTGTCTTTTCCTCATCCCCACCATCAAGCTGGGGACTCTGGGGGCACAAAACACCTGAGTGTTTTGGGGGCAAGTGAGCTGAAGAAAACAATGCTGATCTATGCATTATATACTTATTGCTTATTGCTATAAGAAGGGGGACATTGATGCTTTTGTGGCTCTTTTCTGACCAGAGGCCATCGCTGAACTGCCCGGAGCTGGAGCAGACTTAATTCATCTGACCAGGATGGTCAAAGGAAGGTGTCCTGAAGGAGGTTATTCCTCTCCCCTGGCTGTGAAAGGAGGCAGGAGATGTCTCAAAAAGGGACATCTGAAGGTGGCTCCCACCCAAAAGTAACTTGTGCAGAACAGGGGCTGGATTTTTCACCCTGTGACCAAACCAGGACTGCACTAAGGGCATCCAAGGCCATGGCAATGTTACAAAAAGGAGGAGACCTAAAAAAAGAGCATCCCTCTGGATCCCAAGCCAGCAGCTTTTCACAGTGAAGTGCCCTTGAAGTGAGGAAGCCTTGAAAAGCCTTGTCCTGCTCTCAGGTCTGTTTTGAACCCAGGCCCAGCTGGGTGTGAGCAGGTATCTGTGCTGAGTGTCAGATATGGGCCGGACAATTTTCCCCAGTGCTGCAAACATGTTTTATTTTTTTGCTTTATTTTTTGGAAACAAAAAAAACTGACTTGTCTTTTTGGGGCAGAAAAATTCCAATAACTTTGTTAACTTTTTATAACTGTACCAGAACAGTTCTGCCACAAAGCCTGTTTTTTTTTTTTTTTTTTTTTTTCTGGAGGAGACAATATCCCATTTCCTTTCTGTTTCTTATTTTTTCAAATGCTTTCCATTGTTCTTTGCTTTCTCCAGACTCCAGCACATCTTTGTGTGATGGCAAAACTGGGCTGAATCCAGCAACCTCCCAATTTTTCTATAAAACTCTCCAGATCACCTCCTGAAACAGGGAGGTGCAACATTCCTCTTTGCAGCACCCTTTTTGTTACCCACTCACATTTTGTCTGCAGGACATTTACATCTCCTGATGCTCTTTCCAGCCACTTTCTGCCTCCTTCCTTCCCTACCACTGCCTGCATCTCCTTCTGTTGACTCTGAAACCATCCCTTTGGTTTAATGAAATAATTCCTAATTTTCACCCTAACCTCATGAAGGGTTGCAGACTCTTCTAGTTTGATATCCTTGACCCTTCCTAAGGGTTTAATTTACATCACCCAGCTTCAGATGCTCACCTGGAGCCATCACACTGCCCCTGATGCAGCAGCAAACAGCTTTGGGAGCAGCTGGTGGGGGTTTGTCCAGAGGTGCTGCTCCTGCAGGGCTCATGGGTTTTTACTGGGGCAGCAACACAAACCTTCCCCAAGCACAAGATACATCCAGTCATCCTCTCAGAGCAGAAATAAAACTCCCTTGACATGATTTATTCTAGTCAAATCCACATTGGCTGGTTTTTATTACATCATTATCTGCTAGGTGCTTATAAATGGATTTTTTGGTAATTTTTACCAGTGTCCTCCTGCATACTGGAATAAAGCTGGTGGGTCTCACCCTCATTCCCCTCCTCACAGCCAGGCACAGCATTTCCCCTTCTCCTGTGATAACACCTGAGGAGCCAAACTTTACCCTGCCCACTCCACAGCTACTTTTGCTTAGGTTTCTTCAGGTTTCTTCTTGAATTCATCAGTCTTGATTCCTCTCATCTTTTTACCTGTTCTTATCTTGTATTATCACTGCTCTTGTTGTTTTAAGTTAATTTCACTTGCTAATCCTTTTTTTGGAAGGATGGGGAAATTAAGGTCTATTCTGTGGTGTCCATCATTTGGTTTTCCATTCTGTCATAGAGTAGAATACTTATAGAAGCATCAGAGAATAATATATACTTATGTATTATTTATATTACTTATATACACTTCTATATTTATAGAAGTTCTTACAGAAAATTTGCAGATTTCCTCAATCTTTCTTTTTTTTTTTTTTTCCTTGTACTTTCATAAATAACCTGGGTTAGTTTTTACATTCCTTATCACTTGAAATCACTTTGGTGTTTCTGATTTTATGCTTAAGCACATGGCCTAATATTTTAATTCAATTTTCTTAGCTTTTTTTTTTTTTTCTTTAATGATTCCTTTATTAAATTCTACTTCTTGCATATGTGCTTAGTTGACTTGCTTTTTCTTTTGCTGGGTGTTTTTCAAATGTTAGAAACACAGAATGGTTTGGGTTGGAGGGGACCTTGAAGATTATCTTGTTCCACCCCCCTGCCTTGGGCAGGGACACCTTCCACCATCCCAGGGTGCTCCAAGCCCTGTCCAACCTGGCCTTGGACACTTCCAGAGATCCAGGGGCAGCCACAGCTTCTCTGGGCACCCTGTGCCAGGGTCTCACCACCCTCACAGGGAAGAATTTCTTCCTAATATCTGATCTAAACCTGTCCTCTGGCAGTGTGAAGCCATCCCCCCTTATCCTATCACTCCATGCCCTTGTCCAAAGTCCCTCTCCAGCCCTCTTGGAGCCCCTTTAGATACTGAAAGGGGCTCAAAAGTCTCCTCAGAGAGAGAAAAACTTCAGGGGAAAAAAAAAAAAATCAGGGAGCCAATGGTGAGTTATCTTAATTGCCAAAATTCTAAGTTTAGAATTTAATAACCAAAGCTCCTGGACTCCACTTGGGCTACAGACAAAACTTCAAGACTTTTTGCCTGGGCTCAGAAAATACAAATATTTTGAAGTGCAAATGGTGCTTTTGATAAAGCAAAGCTGTGTTTTCACAGAGGAGTGTGGAGCACCAAGAGCCACCGAAGGGTATCTGCCCCTTCCTGCGAGGAGAGGGAAATTCTGTTTATTGCCCTCCTGGAGCCTGAGCGTTCTCACACGTGGGAGGCACCCTGCTCTCTTGTAAAACTGTCAGCACCTGGAAATAAGGCCCCGCACAACTTTGTCCTGCTGATAAAGCAGCTGGGAGAAAGCACCATTAATTGGGCTTGAAGAAAGGGGAGGAGGCAGCACTGACTCCGAGGGAGCTTTTGAAAAATTGTCCCCTTGGGCACGACCCTGATACATCGCAGATAATTTGCAGGTTATTCACAGAAACTGAAATTTTGTTTAAGTAATACTCGTCTTGGTTAAATGTCTTTTTTTCCCCCCTTTTGTTTTCTCCAATTGCTGTGCTGTACCTGGGCAAAGAGAGTCCAAGGCACCTCCCAGGGGAATAATTACCATCCAGCAATTCTTGAAAATGTCTTTATAGCAGCAACCTAGGAAATCTGAGAAAATGCAAAAGAATTAAGAGCCTGGAGAAATCTCTGTTAAAGTGTGTACTTGCTTAATAGATGCTTCCCCATACCCTGTGTTCAGCTGGCTTATATAAAAGTATCAACTTTAATATTTGATTTAGAATTTAATATAAAGGCAACTGACTGCAAAACACAATCAGATTTACCAGCTCAGGGGAATGAACCTTTTTATGAAACTAACAATTGCACATACAAAATCAGCTGAAAATGAGTTAGTGAGATGAAACTTCCACCTTCCTGGCTGAAGCTGTGATTAAACCATGATTAAAGTCAGTAAGCTAAGTGAACCGCAATCAAGCCAAGATTCAAGTCACCCTTAGAAAAATAAAAATTAAAAAAAAAAAAAAGAAAGAAAGAAAAAGAGGAGGGACTATTTTTGTATTTCAGTGATGTGCTGACTGAGTTGAGGATGGACAAGGCTCCAGCCTAAACTGCTTGGCACTAATGACCTCCCCAGAACAGGGGATTCCCAAGCCCAGGAACAACACAATTCCCTCCTGTGTTGTAAACTGGACCTATTTGGGAAGCAGGCCAGCTCCCATGATTTTCTTTTCTCATAACATTTATTGCTGTTTCTAAGGCCATCCCTCAGAGTCATATGACAGGATAAGATTTGCAGCCTCTCTGGTTTTGTAACTAAACACAAGCTCCTAGCCTGAAAAATCAGGGAGGGAAATTTCACCATGTGACCCCAGTGCTCTCTAAAGATGGTCTCAAGTGTATTGAAAAGAGAGAAAAAACAAAATCTGCCCTGTGGGGAGGAGGCTGTAGAGGGGGGTGGCAGCACTGTTACACAGAGGAGCAAAAAAAAGATATTTGATGCTGCAGTTTGAGAACACAACCCCATCAGCAGACCCAAAATCCCACCAGGACTAACCCCAGCCCAGCACTCTAAACCCTGCTGGGATCCTCTCCAGCCTGGTACCCCAAACCCCACCAGGACCCTGCACCCCAAACCCTGCTGTGACCTCCCAAACCCAGCACCCCCAGCCCTGCTGGAACCCCTCAGCTTGGCACCCCAATCTTGCCCATGTCCCTACCAACCCTCCCCAGTCAAGCATCCCAAACTTTGTGAGGACCTCTCCAGCCAGGGCAACCCAAACCCTGCTGAGACTTCCACATCCTGACACCTGAAACACTTCTGGGACTCCCTCAGTCCAGCATCTCAAATCCCTGTCCCACCAGGACTCCCCGAGCCCAGCTCTCCCAACCTCAGCACAATTTACTCAATCCAGCACCCCAGTTCCCTCCAGGACCTCACCTCCTTATCTCCATCATCATCCCCACCTCTATCTCCGTCCTCATCCATGATCATAACTCCTGTCCCCATCACTGTCTCTGCCTGCATCTCCATCCTCATTTCCCTCTTCATCTCCATCTTCTTCCTCATCCCAACCTCATTTACATCCACATTGTCATCTCCATCTCTGTCCCATCCTCATCCCCACCTATTTCCATCTTCATCCCCATAGCCTCCACACCTCCCAGCCCTTCCACATCCACCCCTCCATCTTAATTTCCATCCTCAACTCCATGCCTCTCTTTGTCTGCTTGTTCCCATTGCATCCTTATCTCCAACCTCTTCCCCATCCCCATCCTTTTCCCCCTCCCTATCACCACACTCATCCTCATCGCCATCTCCATTCCCATCCCTATTCCCTTCTCCATTCCAATGGCTGCCTCTGTCTCAATGTCTGTGTCCCCTGCATCCCTATCTCCAACTCTTTCCACATCCTCATCTCTTTGTCCCCATCTTTTTCCCTGTTCCCATCCCCAACTCAACTCCATTTCCATTCTCGTCCCCATTCCCATCTCTATCTGTCTCCACCTCAATCTTTGCCCCCTTTGTACCATCATCTCCTACTTCTTCCACATCCCAATCTCTGCCTCTGTTCCCATCCATGTCCCCTTCCCCATCCCTGTCCTGATCGTCATTCCTATCCCTAATTCAGCTCCATTTCACTTCCATTCCCATCCCTGTCTCCATCTTCATCCCCATCCCTCTGTCTCTCTGTCCCTTTGTATCCTCCTCTCCAACTTCTTCCACATCCCAATCTCCGCCTCTGTCCCCTTCCCATCCCTGTCCTGATCCTCATCCCCGTCCCCAACTCCATTCCCATCCCCGCCTCCATCTTCATCCCTCTGTTTCTGTCTCTGTGTCCACTTTGTATCCTCCTCTCCAACTTTTCCACATCCCAATCTCCGCCTCTGTCCCCTTCCCCATCCCTGTCCTGATCGTCATTCCTATCCCTAATTCAGCTCCATTTCCATTCCCATCCCCACCTCCATCTTCATCTCTCTGTCCCCTTTGTATCCTTATTTCCAACTTCTTCCACATCCCAATCTCTGCCTCTGTTCCCATCTGTCCCTTGTCCCTTTCTCCATTTCCCTATCCCTGTCCTGATCCTCATCCCTGTCCCTAACTCAGCTCCACTTCCATTCCCATCCCTGTCTCCATCTTCATCCCCATCCCTCTGTCTCTCTGTCCCCTTTGTATCCTCATCTCCAACTTCTTCCACATCCCAATCTCCGCCTCTGTCCCCTTCCCATCCCTGTCCTGATCCTCATCCCCGTCCCCAACTCCATTCCCATCCCCGCCTCCATCTTCATCCCTCTGTTTCTGTCTCTGTGTCCACTTTGTATCCTCCTCTCCAACTTTTCCACATCCCAATCTCCGCCTCTGTCCCCTTCCCATCCCTGTCCTGATCCTCATCCCCGTCCCCAACTCCATTCCCATCCCCGCCTCCACCTTCATCCCACTGTCTCTCTGTCCAATTTGTATCATCTCCAACTTCTTCTACATCCCAATCTCCGCCTCTGTCCTCTTCCCCATCCCTGTCCCGAACTCCATTCCCATCCCCGTCCCCATCTTCATCCCTCTGTCTCTCTGTCCCCATCCATGTCCCTTTTCCCCGTCCCTCTCCTCCTCCCCATCCCCTCCGCCGTCCCTCCCTCCCGCCCCGCCCCGGGTGCTGCTGCCGGCGGGGCGGGCCGGGGGGCGGGGGCGGCGGCTCGGGGCCGCCTTTGTGCGGTGCCGGGGCTATCCCATCCCCATTCCCAGCCCCGCTTCGTGCCGCGTTATCCCGCTCCGCACCGTCCCGTCCCGTCCCAGCGCATCCCGCGGCTCCATGGCCGCCCCCCGCCCGGCGCACGGCTGCGGCAGCGGAGCGCTGCTGGGGCGCTTCGGGGTGCTGCTGCAGGCGCTGCTGGCTCTCTGCGCCTTCAGCACCCTCATGTGTGAGTACCGGGGAGCTCGGGGCACCCCCTGCCCGCGGGGGGACCGGGGGGACCTCGCTGGGGCGGGTTCTCTTAAAAAGCACTAAGTTTTGGGCTCGGGAGGAAGGGACGCGCTGGGGATGTCGCCGAGCCGGCGGCTGCAGCGCCAGATGCTCCTTCTCCAAAACTGCCTAATCTGATGGTAATGAAGCTCCCTGTAATCTGTTAACACTGGCTGCGCTTGTGCGAGCCATTGCTCAGTCACTTAGAAAATTTTAATGAAGGGTAAAAAAAGCTATTGGTGTAACCCCGCGAGTTGCCGGGGAGGAGCTGATAAAAACGGGGCGGGTGTCCGACACGGCGCTGCGCGATCAGGGCGATTTAACTGCGCTGTGATGCTGTTTTGTTGAATTCTCCCTTCAGCTGCGCGAAGTTTTAGGGCTTGAGCGGCTGGGGAAGGAGGTTAGAGAGAGAACGTGTTTTTCTGGTTACTGGGAAGGGGTAATAGTGGGAGAAATCACTTGAGGAGTGAGAAAAATCACCCGGGGTGTGATTTCCTAGATGCAGAGAGAACGGCCTCAAGTTACACTGTAGAAAGTTCAGAGTGGATATTTGGGAAAGCTGCTTCCCCGGAAGGGGAAGGCATTGGAACAGGCTGCCCAGGGCAGTGGTGGAGCCTCCGTCCCGGGAGGGATTTAAAAGACGTGTGGATGTGGCACTTAGGGACATGGTTTAGTGGAAGACTTGGCAGTGCTGGGTTAATGATTGGACTTGACGGTATTAGGATTCTTTTCCAACCTCAGTGATTCTGCGATCGTGTGAAAAGGTGCGGAACGCTAAGGCTGAAAGAGCCGTGAAAATTTACTGTTGTTCTGTGCTGCAGCTGTGTTTTGCTCAGAGCAATGTGTGTGTTGCTGCTCTTCAGGGTTAAGTGGTTTAGCACAAGTTGAATCAACATGCCAGAACTCGATCTGTTTTCCTTGTTTAAAAGCCTGTGGTGACAGTGAACCGAAACTTCCAAGTTTTCTGGCTAAGTAGCTGCAGATTTTGAGGTTCTCTTGCCCCCTCTGCCTTTTGGAAACCGCTTTCAAAGGCTCCAGCGCTGCGGTTAACACCAAGCTGCCAGAGAAAATTGCAACAAGTTCTTCCAGGGATAGTTGATACCTCCTTCCAGCTGGAGCAGCCCAGTTGCAACATGCCACTGCTTGTGTTTCACCAAATATTTTCAGTAAGAATTGTGGTAATTTCTTTTTCTGTTCCTGTTCCCCCTAGTAATGTGTGCATGTTGGTTAATTTTCCCATAAACACCATGGGGTGTCCCATAAAATCAAGGACTTCAGTAAATCATGTTGGAATACCTCTGTGGATGAGGCTGCATAACCCCTGCCAGACAATCAGCAACTCTGGGCTAACTGCTGGTGCAAGGGCTGATATTTCTGTGAACATTAACAACCTCTTGGTTAATGAAGAGAAACTGAAAGCTGATCCTGTGTGGTTTTGGTGTGAGTCAGCTGAGGAGGAACTGCTGCCTGGGACCCCAAGGGTGGATGTGTTTACAACCCTGGGATCCCAACCAGGGCACCTCTCCTGGCTGCAGCTGCCCTGGTGGTCCCTAACCCACCCCAGCTGGTCCTTCCTGTGCCCCAGTCACACACTTCCAGCTGGAGGGTATTTGGATCTGCTGGAGAGGCTGTTTGTGTGCTGACTCCTAGCCCATAGTGGTTGTGATGGGCTCACCAACACTTTTGTGTTGGGCAGCAGCTTGCAGCTTTTGGGTTGTTTCTGTGGCACATCCAGCTGGCAGCCTTCTGGTAAAGGAGAGGGCTCCAGTGCCTGGGAGGTATGGAAGCCTCTGGATCTGAGACAAAAAACTTCCTGGGAACTTTGGTTGCATCTTCCTTGCATCCAGCCAGGCAGTCCCAGCTGGGTGACTACACCGTGTAGAATTTAGGATGTTGCTGTTGTTTCTGCCCTTTGATACTTCTTTCCTTCAGCACTTTCTTCTTTCCTTCAGTGTTTCTGTTGTTTTTATTACTGTGATTTCTTTTTTGCCAGGATGGTGCAGGGCATGGGTTAGTAAGTGGAAACATGGGCCATGAGGGTGGGCAGGCCCTGGCACAGGGTGCCCAGAGAAGCTGTGGCTGCCCCTGGATCCATGGAAGTGCCCAAGGCCACGTTGGATGGGGCTTGGAGCAACCTGGGATAGTGGAAGGTGTCCCTGCCCATGGCAGGGGGTTGATGATCAGTGGATGATCTTTAAGGTTCCTTCTGACCCAAAACCATGGTTCACAATTCCTATTCAAACTCAAACCAATGCCTTTTCTACCTATTCCTTCTACTTTGAAGTACCAGCTCAGCTATAGGAACACCTGGATTTGGACAGATAAAATTTCCAAACTGTGCAGATACTGTTCAGAGCTCTTGAAAACATGCAGAGGAACTCAGACTAACAATAATGTGGCATTCTGCAAAGTTTTGCAGGTGTGTGTGCATGGATGTGCTCAGAGTATCCCTCCGGAATGTGGATCCCAAGCATGGCCATTGAAGGGAGGATAAACTTGTTTTTATCAGAGCAATTTGTGTCATTGAATTTGTGTTTCTTGGGGCTCTGTTAAAGATTCTTTCCTGCCAGCCTGGTAGGAAAACATAATAGAGGAGGAAATCAGTTTTGAATGATGGAGTGGGGTGCTTGCTCCCCATTGCTGTGGATTCTGTGAAATGGGTGCTTCGTGTGGTGAACACAGGACCCAGGAGTAAATGATGCCCAGCCTTGGCAGGGAGTCAGGACAGCTGTTCAGTGGGGTTTTGTTATTCTGTCAACTCCCATGAGCAATAGTGGTAACAGTTCATTTTAGCCTACAAACTCTCTTGCTTTTCCAGCAAGGTCTTTAGGGCTGTAGTCAAGCCTAACCCCAGTATGACCAGAGCTTGCTCTGATTTCAGCTTTGCCCCATTTGGGAGTCAAACAGCAAGGAGGTGTTACCCTTTCCACCTGCCTGGGGTGGCTGTGGAGGCACTTTGGCTGTAAGGACAGTCCTGGAACTGAACCCAAACACTGAAAGCAGAGGCAGAGGAGCCCAGCAGCTGTGTGCGTGTGGCAATCTGGATTGCTGTGCAAGAACCTCCCCTGGGGAGGTCATGGCCCTGAGGAGTGGGGATAATTGAGCAATCCCATCTGAAGCAGTTTGCAGTGCTTTTCCTTGAGCATCACTCAGCTGAGTGGAGAAAGCTTGTTGCAGTTGTCTCAGCTGCAAGGGCTGGGTGTGCTTTTGAGGGCTGAGCCCCTGCAGTTGCTGCTATTCTTTGAAACTTTTTTTTTTTTTTTGAAGAAGGGGTTCTAGCAAAAGTTGTCCAGGTTTGCACAGGGGACAACAAAACTCTTTGAAATGAGGGAAGATCTTTTGTACAAACTTTATCCATAGCCTTCTCTGTGAATTAACTAGAGTGCAGGAGAAATGGATTTGGGGAGTTGAAGAATTTTTGTCTCCATTGTGAATGGAAAAAGTTTTCCCTGGAGCTGGTATACTCATTTTCTACTGTACCACAAACAGCGTGGAGGAAACGCATGAACCTTTGTTTCTCTTCCAGCTTTTTCTGAAACTGTGTTGGCAGCCCTCTGAGCTGCTGAATGAGGTGTAGTAGCACTTGTGATGTTGGTATGAAAATAGATGTTGCTCTTGGAAAACGCTCATACTGCCAGGCAAGGAGAGCTGGGCTGAGCCCCCACAACACCGTGGGAAATCTGGTTTTCAGCTTTACTTCTGAAAATGTCTTGATCCTGCCTCATGTGACAGCAGTGTCCCCCTCTCCTCTTGCATGTCACTGCTGGACACACTCTTCCAGCACATCTTGCCTTGAGCTTAGTCTTAAGAAGGCACAGTTTGCAGTGGGGACCCTGGTGCTGACCCCCAGGCAGGACTTGGTGCTGGAGGTGCTCTGTTAGCACCTGGGATGGTGATTTAGACACTGGTCCAAGTAGCTTGTCCTGAGGCAGAGCCACAGAATAGGAATTCACCAGACTTCCTGTAAAAGAAATAGTGTCTCTGTGGTGGAAAGCAGTTGTTAAAGAACATCAGAAGTATCCCCTTGATCTGTGGCCTGTGTTTTCTTCATCCCTGTGGATTTTCCGGTTGAGCTTTCAATGTTGATTTTCTCCTGGATGGTGAAATGGGAGAGAGCATCCTCGTGTTGAGAAGTGTCTGAACTTTGAGAGGGACTCATGGAAGCTGTTGCACTCATCTCCACCAGATAAATCAATCTTAACTCACCTTTGTGACGTTTTACTGGGCCCTGTAGTGATAGGAAAAGGGGCATTGGCTTTAAACTGAAAGAGGATAGATTTAGACTAAGTACAAGAGGAATTTTTTTACGATGAGGGTGCTGAAACACTGAAAGAGGTTGCCCAGTGGAATGATGGATGCCCTATCCCTGGAAACATCCAATGTCAGGTTGGATGGGTCTCTGACCAGCCTGGTCTAGTGGAAGGTGTCCCTGTCCATGCCAGGGGGTTGGGATGAGAATCCAATGTCAGGTTGGATGGGTCTCTGACCAGCCTGGTCTAGTGGAAGGTGTCCCTGTCCATGGCAGGGGGTTGAGATGAGGTGACCATCAAAGGACCCTTCCAACCCAAACTAGTCTGTGATTCTGCCCCAGAGATGAGGTGACCATCAAAGGACCCTTCCAACCCAAACCATCCTGTGATTCTGCCCCACTGCCAAGTTCAGGGTGGTTACTGTACACAGTTTGAAGTTAATTGCTGTTTCTGTGCTTCAGAAGTATCCCGAGTGCTTTCTGCTTTGTGTTTTGACTTTACACTCAAAATCCCTCATAAGGGTGGGTGGAAGTGGGAATCCACGATCCTGTTAACAAGAAGAAATAAATGCTAGAGCACTTGATCTGTCCAGACTTCCATTCTGTTCTGAAATACATTTGCCCAAGACACAAAAACACTGCAGGCTTACTGTGCCCAAGACAGGCTCTGTGCCTTTGCTTGCTGTCACCCAAGTGCATAACTGTGTGTGATTTTAATTGTTCACACACAAGAACAAAGTGTAAATTCCTACTTCACCCCTGTAAATGCTTTTCCCTCTAGAGACAAACAAAGCCACAGAGGTTAGCTGTGTCTGGCAGTGTGAAGCTTGGGTCCTTGCTGATTTACATGTAGGTTTGTGGGTTAAGCAACGAGCTACACATGGCAGGACTCTCAGCACGTTTCTCTTCTGCTTCAGTACATCTGAAAACTGGATGAGCTCGACGACATGTGTTGCACTTTGTGGGCTGGAAGGTCCGTGCAGCACTCAGTGTGCTTCATTAAGCTGCACACAGCTTTCCACAGAGCTTTAGAACTGCAGCTGTTGATTGCTCTGACCTCTCCTTGGCTGTCACCCCTTGAGCGGCCGAGCTGAGCGGGGACTGGGAAGCTCCTGGTTCCTGAGAGAACAAAGGCATTGGGGGAGATGAGAAATGAGCTGGCAGAGTAGAGCTTCTTGAGGAGTTAGCTGTGATCCACAGGCAGCTGAGCATCTTGCAGCTGGCTGAGTTGGTTCTGCAGTGTGTGGTGAGAAGTTGATGTTCCGGGTGACTTAACAAGAAACTGTACAGGGAAATTAGTCTAATTATGAGATGGAGCGTGCAAAGCTTTAAGGAGTCTCTTAAATTTACAGCTTGTTTTTTTAAACAGAATTTGTAAGAGAACTGTATGGCAGAGAGACTTTAATGATAAAAGTTGGGTTTGGATAAAATGCTGTCTTTAATGCTAAAAGGGAATAGAAAGTAGATGATGGTTAAGGTCCCTTCCAACCCAAACCATCTATGATTCTATAATAACTGCTTGTGCATCAGTTCATTCTTCAGGTGGTGTTCTCTTAGTGATCTTGGATTTTATGGTCTTACTTTTATCTTTCCTTGTCTAAACTCCATTTTCCAAGGGACTGGCTTGCAATGTAGTGATGCTTTGTATGGATGGAGTGACAACTGCCTCCTCCAGGATGCTCTGAATTTGAGTATGAGCCCAGCCTCAGTCCAGGAGTCCTGTAGGACCCAGTGTGTCAGCAAATATTATGTTCTGTTCTCAATGTGCAAAGCACAACTGATGGTTGTTATCTCACAGCTTTGGTTGGGGACCACCTGGCACTTGGCTAGAATAACAGCTTTAAAAATCTGTGTACAAATAAGACACAAAGGGTAGAGCTTAAGGCTGAGAACCGTGCCAGGGTCCTCTGTGGCCTTCATTGGGGCAGTTGGAGTCTCCAGAAGGATGAATATTCCAGCTGAGGCTCCTGAACAGCCTGGTCTGGTAGAAGGTGTCCCTGCCCATGGCAGGGAGTTGGAACGAGATATCTTTAAAGACCCTTCCCATCAAACCATTCAGTGATTCCATGAACACCGTCTCAATTTATGTTCCTTCCTCTGCCAGTTCTGCTAGAGGTGCTTTCATTCTCCTAACACTGGTACACGGCTCTCTGGGAGGGAATGACAGAATACACCTAGTGCAGACCTGAGCATGGAAGTCAGCAGCAGTCCGTGCCATCAAACCACTGGCAGCTGTTTTGAGGAGAAAAACCAGAACTTTTGCTCCCTGAACTGATGGGGGATACAAGTTTCACGCTTTTCTGGCCAGCATGTTGGCTGCTCTCTGCAAACAGTGGCTGCTGCTTCTTCCTCCCATTGTGTCTGGGGTCGAGCTGTCTGAGTGGCTGCATGCTCAGGCTAAGAATAGTGCAGACCCCAGGGTTTTGGCTCTGTATCCTGAATGTTGGCTTCTTTCCTGCCTGGGGCTTGGAAAGAGCCTGGGAAAGGGCGTGTCCTGCAAAATAGGTTGAGATGTGTTATTGGAGACTGTACTGCTGAAAATAACACAGAGGTTGGGCAGGGGAAGAGCTTCTGTTTCCTCCCTGGTACAGTAGCTCTGAGTTCTTTTTGGCACAGGTCAGAAATAAAGTTCTGACCCTCTTGCTAGTGGGATGTGGCCCTGGAGATGGGGTTTATGGCAGTCACTTTAGTCCCCTCTTAAATGCAGGTAGCAGTGTCACCAGTTTGGGGCATTTCAGACTTTATTTTTGATGGACCTTTCACAATTTAGGTGTATTAATACATCTGTAAGTGCTTCTCATGTCAGGTTCATTTTTCAGTATCCATCCCCCAGGCCTGCTGCTGAGCTCAGAGGGGTTAGGCTTGAATCCCTGTAAATCAAATCCCAAAAGTTCTGTCTGTTGAGTCAACACCTCCCTCCCAAACCTCAGCTTCAGACTCCTGTGGTTGGTTGCAGTAAGATTTGTCAGGGAGGTGGTCTGGCTCTCAGCCAAGCCTGTCTAACCATATCCTAGGGAGATAAGTTTCCCCCTATAATTTTGTAGAAACCTGACTTGGTAGACTGTTTTGCTGATCAGCAGCTGGTTGATGCTGCAGCTAATTCTGCTTAAATCAGGGGGTTTATTTTATACCTGTGCTGGTGCACAAATCTGCAGCAGATGTGCCTGAATGCAGTGTGGGGTCAATGGGGATGCAGGGAGGATGTTCCAGTGTGGGTGAGGAAGAGCACAAGGGAATAGGGCTGCTGTTGCTACTGTCCTTGTCTTAATCAATTATTAGAATCAGAGAATTTGTTTAAAAGCAGAAGTAGGCTGTGGGACGTTGACTGTGACAAGCTCTGGTAACTTCACAGCTCTTGTCTTTGTGTAGGGCAGCAAAGCTGTCTGTCCCCTTTCTGATGCATCAAGAGAACAGCATAAGGAATATTAACCTCTATATTACCCTGGAAAAAGAGTGAGGACAGCTGTCACTGTGCTTTTATCTTTTAGCTTTCTGGCTGTTTCCAGATCTATGTTGACAGACTCCAGCAATTTTTTTTTCTTTTAACTTTTCACAGGTTCTCATTCAGACCTCAGCTCCCACCCAGCCTGGTGGCTCTGAGGGGATTTCAAGCATGTATAATCTTTTTTGTCCTTGGCTGAAGAGGAAGGGCTGGGAAGTATTTTGTTTCCTGCCCTACCCTCTCTCTGCTGTGGTCAGGGGATCTCTCAAATTGTCACCCATCTTCCTTCCCTTTTGGTTCAGCTTCACAGCTTTTTGTCTGCAGCAGCTGGAGCCAAGCAGGGGCAGAGTGGGAGCTTGTGAGGGCAGACCCTGCAGAAGGCAGGCACATCCCAGTGCTGCTCTGCTCGTGTTCAGTGGGACAGACCTGGGTCCCCTTCTCCTGGCTCTTAAAAATCTCAGAGTCACAGAATGGATGGGAGCTTAGAGATTATCCAGCTCCACCTCCTGCCATGGCAGGGACACCTTCCACCATCCCAGGTTGTTCCAAGCCCTGTCCAGCCTCGCCTTGGACACTTCCAGGGATCCAGGGGCAGCCACAGCTGCTCTGGGCAGCCTGTGCCAGGGTCTCCTCACCCTCACAGGGAAGAATTCCTTCCCAAGATGTGCAGTAAGATTGCTTCCTTGCACAAGGCAGTTTGCTTTGCACATGGACGCAGCTGAGAAGGGAAGCAGCATTAAAATATTCAATACTGTGGCTGGGAAGACAAATTCCTGATGCCTTCTGATATAGACCAGCTACATTCCAGTCTCATTTTCAGCCTAATTGAATGGGGGTTCTCTTCCATCTTGTGCAGCTCTGTGTGCAGTAAACTGCATTTTTAATTTGTTTCAGGTGTTTTTATGGAGTTTAATTTGGTCGTAGATGCTAGAACTCAAATATCACATTTTCTTTTCCTTGATGCATGCATAACTTCCCTTAAAGTAAATATTAAGGATGGACTGGTCTGTCTGAGCCAGGGTAGCAAACCCACCTACAGCTGGTGGAAAACTGAGTGGACTGCAGTGATTGGAAACAGATTTTGAGAAGAACAGAGGAGATTTTAGCCTTTCTCCAGCTTGATCCAGCTGAGCCTGTGCCTGTGCATGCCATGGCTTGGCTCTCTGTAGCATTTGGAAGAGGGGAGGGAAGCTTTGCAGTTGCTGCTTGGTCTCCAGAGCTCTGCTGTGCTCACTGAGCACAAAGTGCTGCTTCATGGAGGGCTCCATCATCTCCTGGAGTCTTCAGAGATGTGGTGCTGCTCCTGTGAATTTAACATCCACCCCCAACCCTGGGTCACAGCTACCAAACAACTCTGCTCCCTGTTTAAGCTCTGGTAATCTTGGCTGGATTTCTGGTTTAATTTGGAGACAGCCTGCTGCAGCTCTGCACAGTAAATGCCCTATTAAGCAGTTAATTATTTCTCTATAATACTAGCTTTTATCTTTAATACAACAGTTTTACTGTCTCTGATAATTACACAGTCTCAGATAACTCTCTTAAATCTAATGAGGCATGACAAGCTGTGTTCAACAAGGCACCACACCATTAACTTCTTACCTCTTACTTGTCATCTTATCACGCTGAATTACTGCGTTTCTAGCCTGAGTGGCTGGGGATACATAACATGTCACTTCTCATTAAGAAAATAATCAAAATCACCCCTGGTGCTCCTGTGGTTGGGCTAGTGGTCAGCTGGCTGGCCTGGTGGCCTGAAGACCCCTCCAACAGCTTCTCTTTGCCCCCAGGAGCTGAGGGTTGCTTTAAACACTTCTGGGCTCTTGGTTGGTCCATGACTCTGATGCTTGTGGGTAGGTGAAATGAAATTGGCTTTTGAAGGGCATCAGTGATGATAGATCTTGTCTGAGCTGATGGAAGTCATTGCTGCAGGACTATCTCGTGGTGGGATTCAGCTGGATGAGGGAAACTGGTGGTATTTTCTGGACAGGGGTAGCACAAGCTGCTGCAGCAGTGGCTGGTGTGACTTGACTGGTGTTTTGTTACCCATCACTGGAATAATGGATCAGGGCGTAGCAGTGCTGGTTTCCTGTGGATTTGAGACTGGCACCAAATCCTGCATGTGCCTGACTAAATCCTGGGATCAGGGGAGATCACAGGGTTGGAGAATGGTTTGGGTTGGAAGGGGCCTTACAGACTATCTTGTTCCACCCCCTGCCATGGGCAGGGACACCTCCCACTATCCCAGGCTGCTCCAAGCCCTGTCCAGCCTGGCTTTGGACACTTCCAGGGATCTGGGGGCAGCCACAGCTTCTCTGGGCACCCTGTGCCAGGGCCTTACCACCCTCACAGTAAAGATTTCTCCCCAGTCTCCCACCTAAATATCTCTTATTTTAGTTGTAAAAAGTTCCTCATTGTCCTTTCACCCTTGTCTTTTCATCTCTTGCCCTGTCACCTTGCCAGTAAAAGCAGCACAAAGCTGCACTTTTGAAATGTCAAGGCTCCTGTCGGGGAAGTCCCTGCATCCTTCCATGTTGGATCAGGAAGGCATTTCCCAGGGGAAGGAGCCCAGGCTGCCCTTTGGGAGCAGCCTGAGTGCTCAAACACAGCTGGAGAGAGCAGAGCAGTTACCTGACCTTGTGTGCTTCGAGCAATGAAGAGTTCCTTCGCTGTCACTGTAATTCCAGGTTGCCTGGAAGGATTATTAGGGCTGGCAGGTAGTGATGACCCCCTCCTTCAGCATTCCCTAGGTCCCATGGCACAGGAATGCTGTTGCTGAGGGGTGCCAGGAGCACACACCTCTCTCCAAGCACCTCTCCTGTCCATCCTGCTGACCCCTGGGTGCACCTCTGGTGGGTTTGCTCCAGGCCAGAGAGCAGAAAAATGGAATAATTGTGGCTGGAAAAGCCATCCAGAATCATCAAGCCCACCCATTAACCCAGCACTGCCCAGCCCAACCCTGACCCGTGTCCCTAAACACAGCATCTGTGTCTTCTGGGCACTTCCAGGGACAGTGATTCCACCACTGCCCTGGGGAGGTCCTTTGGCTTTGCTCAGCTTGAAACTTGCAAATGCTGAGGCTCCTGCAGGATTTTTGGGCTGCTTTTGCAGTGCAGGCTGCACACATGGAGGGTTCATGTGGGTGATGGAACCTCTCTGATTCTCTTTGCAGTAAAACGATTTAAGGAGCCAAAGGCAGAGCGGCGTCCCTGGAGGATATGGTGAGATTTTCTCATTTGAAACTTGAAAAAACGGTGTTTATAATATTTTTTTCCCTCTTACACTAACTATCTTCTAGGCCCCCTGTGTGTCCTGTATGACATTTAATTGTTAAATGAAATGTGCTGCTGCTTCCCAAGGAAATCTCCATAAAGTATCTGGTGTTCCCTAGAAATAAAATTCCCTGCATAACTCCTTCAGAAAATCTTGGTTTTTCCCCCAGGTTTTATGATACCTCCAAGCAAGCCATAGGTGCCCTCTTCATCCACTTTGCCAATGTTTTTCTGTCTGATCTCACTGAGGAGGACCCTTGCTCTCTGTAAGTACACAAGGCTCTTGCCTTAGTGCCCTACATCTGTCAGAGGGAGAATTGTGTCATGAACAGTGGAAACGGATCCATTTGAAGCACTGCATGGGGATAAACCCTGCTGAGCTTGTTTTTGTGGTCTCTGTTGTCTTCTTTGCTGGTCCTGTTTGGGGGATTTCTAAACCAAACTTGAGACTAAACGTGGAAATGCCACCTTTACTTCAGACACTTTGCAGATAAAAATTTAGTCTCAGCATTAACCTCATCTCATTTTGAGAAACTCCTTTAGGCTTCAAAATGCTCCTTAAAACCTTCTGGCCCATCTCCTTTTTTTGTATTCAAGTTCTGCACCTTGATATGTTTCTTTAAGCAGACTCAAGTTTGGCTGGGGCTGCGCATAACCTCTCAGATGATGTATTGTTGTTTTTTTTTTAACCACACAGTGTTTTAAAATAAACCCTTTCATGCTTACACTGTGCCCTTTGGGTGTGTTGTTTATTTTTGATGTGTGTTTTATGTTTCCCTGCACTGCCTGACTTGTCATCCTGAAGCAGCTTAAAACCCTCCAGCCCTGTCCCTGGGCTTTGAGGCTCACACTCCGTGTCCTGCCCAGAATAAACCACCAGAGCTCCATGTTTGTATGGAATGCTCTGATTTTCAGCAGCTGGAAGCTGTAAAAAGCCACTCTGAGTTTTTGGATGTAGAAAAACTTAATGTTATGCTTTCAAAGTGGATATCAAAAGCAGATTGTTGTTTTCAGTTTCTTGGTTCAGAGGCAGCATCGAGTTCTGGAAAAGGAAATGTTCACTGCTGTAGCCTTGTGCTTGGCATTTTCTTCCTCCTGTAGAAATCTGGCAGAAAATATTTCAATAATGGAAAACTGCATGAAAAAATGACATTAATCTATGTGATTTTTTTTTCTTTTCTTTTTGGAGTTCATTAAAACTCCAAGCCCTGGATTAGAGCTTGGACCCTGCAATCCCCAGAAGGTCCCTGCAGGTCTCCTGCCTCTGGCACTCTGCCCAGTGACACTTCAACTTCCAGAGCTGCAGAACTCAAATCCACTGAGCCAGAATCTCCTGGCAGGGATGGGTTCAGCTCCTGGCTCTGCAGTGGGACCTGAACTGGAGCTTTTTGGGACCTCGGGGTTCTTGCTGCTGAGCCAGGGCCCATCACCTCTCCCAAAACCTGCCTCTCAGTCTGTGTCTCTGTTTTTGGAGCCTCTTGCAGCTGCTCAGAAAAATGGACTTTATGCCTCTTCTGCTGCCCAGTTTGTAGAGCAGCTGTGGTGCCCAAAAAGCTGCCATTTTCTCACATGAAATTCTGGGAACAGTTTGGTTTTGTTTCCTCTGAAACTTGAGATTTCATTTTTTCTTTATTAGAAAAAAAAGATACTGCAAATGGAAAGTTTCCTTTTTGGGGGCGGGGGGGGGGGGGGGGGGGGGTGGTGTAACTTTTAAGAAGTATTTATTGCTGTATGAATAAATGAGCAGTGCCAGAGAGTTGGAGCCTGTCCCTTCTCTCCTGAAGAAGCTTTTAAACTAAGAAATTGCTGGTAAGCCTTAGGAAAATGCAATGAAAGAGAAAGAAAGCAAGTTTGGATTGTTAAGCAGGCTTATTTAAAATCTTGGTGTTTTTAAATTCATTTCCATTATGAAATTAAAGATTTTAAGTGATACTTAAGAACACTGAAGCTGACACCTGAATTTTCCTCTGCTCTTAGCTACCTAATTAATTTCATCCTGGATGCCACGCTGGGGATGCTGCTGATCTGGCTGGGTGTGAAAGTTGTCTCCTGGATCGTGCAGCACAAGAAATACACATACCTGGTCTTTGGGGAGTATGGTAGGTGCCACCTGCTCTGCCCAGAGGGGGTTGGTGTGCTCCCAGCTGGAAATGGGGGCAAAAAATGGCAGGAGCTCCAGTCTGGGGCTGAAATGGGAGCAGCTGTTATCCCTTCTTCAGGGAGCTCATGAGGGTGAGTTAAATGCTGGAACCACTGGAGTGTGGCAGGTGAGGAAAAGCTGAACATTTCCTTGGATGTACAATATACCTCAGGACATTGGTGTGGTAAATTGAGTTGTGTAGGGTTCTTTTTTTGGGGTTTTTCTGTGGGTTTTTACCTATCATTCCCATTCAGAATATGGAGTTTTTCTTGTATTTGCCTTGAGCTGTAGGGATCAGCCAGGGCACAGTGTGACCCCAAAAGTTGAGTTCTCAAGCATGGCCTCTTTCTCTTTCAATTCCTGCCTTGAGATGGAGAAAACGTTTCCAAAAAGCTGCTCTCAGCCAGCCCCACTAGAGGGTAGCAGCTCCCTTCCAAAAGAGCAGAGCCAGCTTGCTGGAGAAGCTGCGGGAAAGGGAAAAATTAATGCTTTGCCTATTTTACATTACATCTAATGTAAATGGATTCTGTCCTATTTCAGAAAATACATCTTATTCATAAAAATTGCAGTCTTGCCATGAAGATGTTAATCATGAAGTCTTTTCTGAAGTTAGTCTGATCTTTTTGTGTTTTTAGTAGCTGGTCTGGCATCCGAGCTGGTGAAACTTGGGCTCAGGTGGGATTAGTTTGGAGACCCCAGTGCCTTGTGAATTTACTCAGGCTGTGCAGATGGGTCGTGGCAGAGGGTGAAGGGCCTGGCTGGGTTTGTGAGGCAGCAGAAGCAGCTACACACTGGGAATGAGATGAGGTGGGCAGGGCTGGCTCCCCTCTGACCTGAGAGGGGCTTTCAAGGCTGATCTCCAGAGCAGTTTCAGCATCCTGACAGCAGGCGTTTGGTGGGGACAATACCTTTTGTATTTTTCCTTATAGCTCCTCCTTTATAATGGATCAGTCAGTCAGATGAGACAGCAGAAGAATGCAGATATTCTTAGTTCAGGAACTGGGAGTTTTTCCCCTTTGGAGCAAAAAGGACTGGAAGCCCAACCACCTCAGGACACAGCCTCAGCTTCGTGCGCCACGTCTGCAGATGAGCAGAAGCAAAAAACATGAAAAGTCTCTTGGCAGAGCAGGGATGAACTTCTGTTGAGCTGTAGCTGGCCCCTCATTAGGGCTGGCTTGGACCACAGAAACAGCTCACTCCTTTGAGAAAATCTTGCTTTCATTAGTAAAAAACAAGTTTGTGCTGTTGGTTGAATTTGGTTCTTGGATTGGGGGTTAAATATCTTATCCATCAAGTACAGTTTTTGGTGCAGGTCTCTGGCCAGAGTGACCCCAGTGGAAAATACAGGTGGGAGCCAAGTGACATGTCCAAGGCAATCCTGTGGCAGGGCTGGGGAAGGAAAACACTCCTGCCCTCATCTCTGGTGTTAAGTAACTTCCAAAACAGTTGGGAAGACGCTTGTAAACTTTGTACAGTTTGATGCAGGCTCCAGGAATATGATTCATTTTCTGGGCTAATTGCTCTACCAGACTTTTGCTCCTCAGGAGAATTGAGGGAAGTTACATAAATCCTGCAGAGGAGAAAGCCAGGGGAGCACCAAATCCATGTTGCAAACAGCAGTCAGTGCCATTGCTGCAGCCATCAGAACAGAAGGGTTGTGGTTTTGTCCAGTAGAACCAGTACCCATCTTCCTGCATCAGCTTGGAGGGGAAAATAAAAAAAAAATCTGTCACAGCTGTGTGTTTCCAGCAGCCCTGCAGCTGATGCAAAGCACTGCAGTTGTCCTTTGGTATGGGCTGCAGCAGTTCCTCCTGCTCTCTGATTTCTCCTCCTGCCTCCACAGCCCTGGCTGGCTCCCCCTGTGCAGCTGCATTAATGGGGAAGTAAAGTAAAGGGGAGGGAAAGCACTTAAATCTATGCTGCTATTTTAAGCATCCAACTGTCCAGAATTGTTTAGAAAAATCAATTATTTCCATATTTCCAAAAACCCAGGAACGGGCATTCTGAGATCAGCCTCTCTTGTGCCTGAGCTCATGGCCAAACACTGCTGCAGCCAGGAATGACCTGTTTTACAGCTAGTGGTGAATCAAAGGCTCCTGTTTGCTTATGTTCCTCCATCTTTTGCCCAAAAGCTCTTGATTACTCTCTGAACTGCCTCTAAGCACGGGAAACTGCATTTTGGAACGTGCTGTCTCTTTTCAGGATGCCTGGCTCCTAAGATCAAAGACTGGGGAAGTGTTTTCTTGGCACAGGTGGGCTTTGGGGAGTGAGGGTTGCCTTACACCTGCTCAGAGCTAACAAGCTCCTACCCCTGGAGGTGTTGAAGGCCAGGTTGGATGGGACCCTGAGAAGCTCCTATGGCAAGGGGTTTAGAATTAGGTGATATTTTTAATGTCCATTCCAACCCAAACCATTCTGTGGTGATTCTGTGAAATTCCACAAACACACCATTGCTGTAGCAGGTCATAGGAACTGTCCCTGTAGGGAACTATCACAGGGAGGAGAACAAAGCAGAGCTAAAGCTTCAAAAGATGAGGGAGATGGATACCCAAGTTCTTGGAGGTGCTGTTGGGCTGGGACAGGCTGAGCAGGGGATGTGCTGGCTCACACAGTCAGGGTGTGCAGATCAAGCCTGACTGAACTTCGTGCCTCATCTCCAAACTGGTCCAGCTCTCTTCTCCCTTCCCATGGCACTGAGCAGCTCCCTGGAGAACACCTTTCTATGGCTGCAGTGCCCTGACATTTTAATTGTGCTCAGTAATTCTCCAGGATTACTTCAGAAATACCCCAGTATTTGTTTTAAGTAAGTAAATGTGATGAATTTGCATTGAGAGAGAGATTTCCTGCAATGTGCAAGTAAATCTTTCTAGAGGAGCATTAAGAAATGAGGGGGAGGAAGAGTGTTCTCAGTGGAAAATGTCCCTCTGGATGCCCATCTGGATGTTGACTGGTAGCTGTGGTCACTGGCTGTCTAAGCCTGATGCTTTGTGCTCGTTCAGTGTCTGGAAATGGAAAGGCATCTTGCTTGGAGGCCTTCAAAGTCTGTTTAGTGGCCTGTTGAACTCTGCTGGTCAAATTTAGTTCTAAGAGAACATGCTCTGTGCCAGCTGCTGAGTTTAACTGAGGACCTGTGTAGGCTGCTTTTGGCCCTGTGGTGATGCTGTACAAAATTTCCATAACAAATATTCCCACATCCTGGAGCAGTCAAGGGAGCTGGCTGCTAATGCTTGAGGAAATACTGCTGGAAATAGCTCTAACCTGAGGGGCTGTCCTGTCCTCAGCCTGCTGGGGTTTTCCACCCCTAGGGCCAGGGGGGAAAAGTAAGGAGAGGGCTGAAGGTCCTGCTCAGGGACTGAGTGTCTGCTTGGGTCCCTTGCTCTGAGCAGGGGTGCAGCCTCTGAATTTGGATGACAGCAACACTGTTCCCTGCAGTTTGAATATCCACAGGGACCAAAGATCCAGAGCAGTGGCACTGCACACTGGGGACAGATTCCAGCTGTGCACTCACTTCTCTCTGGTTCAGCAATGTGACAGGTTGTCCAGGGGAACTGGGAATGCCCCATCCCTGGAAGTGATCAAGGCCAGGTTGGGTGGGTTTTGAACAACCTGGTCTAGTGGGAGGTGTCCCTGCTCATGGGGTCCCTTCCAACCCACGCCATTCTATGATTCAGTCATTTTAGTTCAGGTGAGAAAATGCCAGAGAGGGTCTGGGGTGTTCACTAGACCCATCCAGCTGCTCTGATGCATCACATTCCCATCTCTAAAAACCTGGTTTTGCCCTCCAATTGAGCGTTTCACACAATTCAGAGTTTACTGCTGTTTCCTACCCTCTCTACTTGGCACTGGTAATTAGATCCCTTGGTTTTGGAGGTACCATTTGAATATCTCCTAAGAAGTTTTTATTGACTTTTTCTACCCCCACCTTGTCACCCAGTACAACTTCCATTGCTTTCAAATACTTGCCTTTCCTCAAACCCCCTGAACCCTCCACTTTGGCTGTGATTGAGCTTTTTTCCTACCTGCTCTGTGCACAGCAGTCCCCAGAAGGCTGTAAATAAAGCTGTCTGGCAGTAACATGTGGGCTGTGCTGACAGCTCGGTGCATTAGGCAGCCTGGATTAAAACTAATCCTGTTGTGTGGTAACAGCTCAAATACCTCAGGCTCTGCTGCTCTGGCTCCCCAGCACTTGGGCTCCCACACACCAGTGGAGGATGAGACACATTTATGTGAGGTTGCCACGGCCTCCAGTGGTTCTTGGGCTGCTCCAAGGAAGTTTTGCAGGTGGTGGGGAGCACTAGGAATGCTGCTGGAGGAGAGCAGTCATAATTCAGTGGGCGCATCCTTTGGGGTGGAAGATCTGAATTTCTGCGAGGATGGGAGATGGCTGCAGGAAGGTTTTAGCAGAGGCTGTTCTCTAAGCTAGAGGGAGAGGTTTGTGTTAGACTCCATGTGCAGAGCTGAGATGTGTCACTATAAGGCACGAGACAGCACAATGCAGACACGCTGCTGCTCTCAAGGCAGGAAAAAGGGAAGTTTATTTTCTGACTCCAACATTTACAGATTTCCAAAGGTGACAGTGGATTGGAGGGTGAAAGTGCCACCTCTCCAATGACACTGGACAAACCAACAGTTCATCAAATTTCTCCTCTTCCATAAAAGAATACGAAACAATAAGTTGCTTACATAGAGAGCGTGAGAAAGTTTGCTACAAGAATGCAGACATCAGAAGGTTTAGAAAATCTTAAAAAATCAGGGTGACAGAGATGTCCTGGGTTACCTCCCAGCTAGAACCAGGGACAAGAAACTGAAGGGTTCAGAGGGACTATTATACATTTAATCACCCAACAGGTGTGATGTGGAGACTGCAGAGGTCATTCAGACCAGTTCCCCACCCTGCTGTGTTTAGAGTTTTCCTTTCCTTGTAGAAAAGAGGAGGACATCTATTTTATTCGAAGTTTTTTTGGCCTCCAGGTAGCAGATTAGTTTTTTGCTGGCTGGCGCATGGTGCATGGTGTGGCTGAAAGTCTTGTGGGTTCTCCTTGAGATTTATGTATAGAAACACTTCCTGTAAGAAGAATCCTTTCCCACCCACAGAGCAGGGCAGCTCTTGATCCACCAAAGACATCAGGCTGAGTCTGAGGATGCCTCTGACCAGCTTTCTGCAGGAAAGCAGCACTTAATGAGCTCAGCTCCAGTCTTCCAGCCTTTCCCTACTGTGGAAGGAGATGGGGCAAATCTGTCACATGGGTTGGTCTAGGGACCAAGCAAAAGCTTCCCTGAGCTTTTTAGCTGTAGCTTTGCAACGAGGCAGGTATTCTGGTATGTTGCTAATAAATGACAGAATAAGGACAAATGTACCTGAAAACCTGTTTTGCACTTGCTGGGAAGCTGATCCCCACAGAGCTGGGGCTTGGTTGGATCCCGCTCTTAGCAAATCCCAGCATGTGCTGCTGGTTTTTGTGGCCAGAGAATTTTATTGGTATGGATAAATGTGCCTTTGCAGACTGCTGGTGTTGTCTCCCTCTGCCACATCTCGACAGAATTGTGCTGAAAAGTGGACAAAAGTGAAGCAAGGCTCCCAGCCTGCTGCCATCTGACCACATCGAGCATTAGCATCTCTCAGTGCCAACTGCACAGGTGCTGAAAAGTGGGGAAAAGTGGACAAAAGTGAAGCAAGGCTCCCAGCGTGCTGCTGTCTGACCACATTGAGTGTTGGCATCTCTCAGTGCTCCTTTGCACGGATGGAATCCCAAATCCCGGGCAGATTATGCTGGGAACAAGTGTTGCCAGGGGTTATCTTTGTCTTTAAGTGGTAAGAGGAAATGCTGCAGCTTTCCTGAGCCAGATACAGTAGCTCGGTTTTGCAGAGCTGAGATACTCTGGTGAGCCAGGGGAGGTGATACCAGCTGGCACGGTGCTCACAGAGGGCTGAAGCAAGCACATGTAATAGATACAGAACCATCATTGTTGTTAACAATACAAATATGCTTTTCCTTCTTTCTTGGTGAGTGCCCCGTTGGAAACATTCATATTTAATTAGCATTGATTCTTTTTGAGTGAATTGCTTTAAAACCTGGGGTGATGGAGCCACTGTCCCTTGCTCAGACAATATCACATAACCAGCCCTTCACTTCATCAGCACAATGAAATAATTCTTTTCAGGCCTGATAAATTACACTGCTTGGAATGAAAATGGTTACTTGAAGTTTTCAAACTGTTTCTGGTAACTGTGTGGATAAGGCTTGGCAGGGAGCACATTGCATATTATATTTTTAATGATCCATTTGCATTTACTTTATTTTATACAAGAGTGAGCAGGTACTGACTGGTCCTTGTAGAGAAGAGGGTCAGTATCAAGCAACTTTTCTGCAAGGCTGTTTCCTCCTGTCCTGTGTCCCAGATTTAATATTCTGTTTTTCCAGGTGACCCTCCACAAGCTGCTGCCTGGATTGGCCAGTGTATCCTCTACTTGCTGATAATGGTTTTTGAGAAGACTGTGATTAGCCTTGTCCTGCTTATCCCTGGTTGGACAAAGGTAAGCAGTATTTTTCTAGCTGTAGCTGCTGTGGTTTCTTTTTGCTTTGCCTGATTCATGGTTCCCATTATTGAAGGCCTTTAATCTTCACACTTATTGACATCACTCTGTAATCATTAGCTATTACTTAAATTTTGGGAAACATGACTTTCATAATGGTTTGGCTTCTGGTGTATTCTCTTGCTAGTCAAAAGCTAATGGAATAAGATGATGGTTTAATTTTCTTCCCCATTCTTGGAAGGCTAAAATGGGCTGGGCTGGCAGCTGAGCTCCTTCAGTTCTGCCAGAGGATTTCTGTGTTATTCTGTCAAGTCAGTCCATGTTGGTCTTTCATGATCCTGTGCTTAAACTGAGGGATTAGAGATTAATTTGGGAAGTGCTATATGAGTAGTGTGTTGTCTTTTCCTGCTCAGTTGCTTCTGTATGCCAGCAATGTTAATTGTGTTGATCCAAAGTTTATTTAAAAAAAAAATAAAAATAATAACCTGTGGGGCTTTTAGCCACTTACCTGTTGGGCGGTAGGTGTGATGGGTGTAAAAACCTAATTCTGAGAGTCAGGGGTAACTCCAGCTTGGAGTCCTCTTTCAGCAGGCTCTGAGGTACCAGGCACTGTGTGTAACTGAGGAGTTATCCCCTGCAGTCTGGGAGCACTTACCTCTTCAAGGGTTGTCCTTCAAACCCAGTAGCCTACAGTGCTCACACTTGGATGTGAATTCTCCAGCAGCACCAATTCAGATCCAGAGAAGCTTCTGGATTCCTCTCCATGATTACAGTTCATGGCTGGTGTCCTTGTTCTGCAGATGAGCTCCAGGGAGCCAAGGGAAGTCCCACCAGTTGTTGTCATGGATAGTTACACTGAAAGACTTGTTTCTGTACAAAATCATGTGTTTGGCAGCTGGGCTAAGGGAATATCCTGTGTAAACTTTTAAGGACTGGGTTGAAACACAGGCTGGAGAGCTCTGGCTGCTCATGTAAGAGGACAAGCAGTTTTCATCAAAGATCTTGCAACAGAGCTGTTCAAATAATGCTAAAGTGTTCTAAATAATGTTAAGTGTTCTAAATATTTTCTCCTCTGCAGCTTCAGCAGATCCTCCTGGGTTACATCCCGAACCCTCAGCTGGAGCTCGTCCTGGTGATGTTTGTTGTGCCTTTCATAGTCAATGTGAGTGGTGCCTCTGCAAGTGCTGGGCGGGCTGGTTTGGAGATTACCAAACCAATCATGGGAGTGCACAGGGACTGGCTGGGGGCAGCCTTGAAGTGCCTGGGACAGGGTGGAGGGGTGTGTAAAGAAATCTGTCAGTCACAAACGTGTCAGTGCCACTGTCTCTGTTCCCAATTCCCTTCCCTTTCTCTGGGCTGCTGTGGGACTGACTCTTCACCTCTTGGAATAAAGCTGGGTCTCCTTAGGTGAGAGCTCATCTCAACAGCATGGGGGATGCCCCAAGCACTTTAATGTCCTATAGGATGGTATGTGACCTTGCAATCCAGTCATTTGGCTGGATGTCAGATTGTATTACAGCAAGACAAGGTGCTCAGGGTTACCCAGAACTGCTGTTCTTCTCAAAACTAGTTTGACAAAACCTCTTGAAAGCTCAGCTCTTTCCTGGTTCCCCTGATTCTGGGTAATCCTTGAGTGCTGCTCAGCTCCTGCTAAGGTGGGTGGTGGGAACAAGGTGTTAACACTCAGATGCTCCCTGGACAAGCAGGGAGTTGAACTCAGTTCCAGCTCATCCCATGCACTTTTCAATGGATGCAGCACTGGCAAAGTTGGATTGATCTGCTTCTCTCCACCGTCCCAGGCTGGAAAGCAAATCTCACATTGGAAAGCAGATTCTGGTCCTCAAAGAAGTGATTAGGGTCTGGTTCTGGCAGATGAACTTTGGATGGAGCTTGGTTCAGTGGTTGTGTTCTGGTAGAAACTCAGCCTACTGTGGTCTTTATTTAATCTGGAAACAAGAGGACTTGTGTAAGAAGGGACTGAAGGAATTTGACTCATCCAGTCCCCATGGATGCAGGGCTGATTTAGATACGAGGTTGATCAAGGCTGGATGTCTGGAGGACCCAAGAGGAGAAGAAATATCTGTGATTGAATGACTCCGCATTTTGGTCTCTGCAATCTGTTGATGTAACTTCTTTCTTCCCAAGGCCATTATGTTCTGGGTTGTAGACAGCTTGATCATGAGGAAGTACAAGCAGAAGGATGCCCTAGACATCAATGGATCCACAGAAACTCCTCGGGCCAGGAGGACTGAGGAATCTCAGGTAAGACCAGGGATGCAAACTTCTGTTTCAGACCAAGATGCAAATTTGTGGGATGGTCTGTGTGTTTTACCACAGCCCTGTAACAGAACATCACATTGCCTGGACCTGGGGTGGTGCTTCATGGATGTGGGTGATCACCCTGCAAAGTCAAACTCACTCTAACCATGAGCAGTGTGACAGCCCAGGCAGTGTTGCTGAAATACTGCCCTGGATGATGACAGTGTCTTGGGATGAGCTGGCTTCTGCACTAATCTGCGTGTGCAGGCTAAAACTGTCCCTCTGAGCTTTGCTATATTTAATTGTAATTAATTTTGGTTGGGAAGAGCTTACTTTCCTCTCTGTAATTGTTAGCATCCCTTTTAGAGGACAAGGCTTAGCTGGGAATCCTATTTTTGTCAGCATTTGGTATTTTTTCATCCAGATTATTGTCCCTTAGCTGGAGGAGGCTGTGTTTTGTGTAGTCTGAGCCTGAAAGTTATGGTGGGGGAGGAAATGCTGCAGTTCCAGCAGACTTTGTTCTTCTTAATCATGTGGGGTTTGTTGGGGAGGTGGTGTCTACTTCTCACTGACCTTTGGGCAGAATCCACGGTCTTGGTCCCTGGGAGGAATTCCCTTCCTTCTCCTGGCACCCAGGCCTGGTTTCAGTGTGTTCTGTGTGCTACTGCTGATACCCTGCAGCTCGCTGGTGAGACTTACCAAGATAAGATAATTTCTGGCAGTCGCAGCCTGGCTCCTGGAGGAGCTCCTGCTGAGGAATTTAGGATGAACACAAATAGCTCTTGCTCTCTGAGAGTTCTTTCACAAGGAGTAACTCAGCTCTTGTGCTGATAGATGGGATGGCCCATCACTGGTGACACTGCAGCGCACACAGAGGTGGAAACGTTTTCACAGTGTGTGCTTGGCAGTCTGCACAGCAGCCAAGGCTGCTGTGTCCCAGGGGTGCAGTGTCGAAGTGGCCACTGCTCGTGCAGTGTGAGAGGAGTCCTGGCTCTGGCAGGGAGGGCAGGCAGGTGGGAGCAGCTGTTGAGACAATGGGGCCACTCCTGCTGGCCCTGCCTCTGGATGAACAGCTCCGGGGAGGTCACTGGTGGTCAAGCCCTGCCCTGCTCACTGGATGTGTTCCTGAAGCCCAAGCTCTGTCAGAATTACCCCAGCTCAGAGGCAGAGCTGAGGAGGTGACATCTCTGTTTGAGACAAGGACCTCCTTCACAGCTTTTGGGACCCAACCTGGCAGCATCCAGGCTCACAGAGGGTGGCTGCCGTGGATGTGTCACAGATGGTGTCACAGGAACTGCTCCTCCATGGAGGTGGAGCTGCACCTCTGCCTTGTTCCACTGGAGCACTGCAAGTGTTTGGTGACTCTAGCTCAGTTTTTGGATAATCTGAAGGAACAATACCTGCTAATTTCCAGATGCTAAGAAAGCCTCTTCTGGCAGGTCAACAGGCTGGGAGTTTCAAGTAGTGGAAACAATTCCCACAATCTGCCACTTTCTGTCAAAGGTTTCTCTCACCTTCCAAGTACCTGACTGCTTTTCTCTGAAGAGTTCAGCAGAAATTCAACAATGTGCAGGTCATCTGTTCATCCTGAAACCCTCTGATCTATCTACTGCAGTGGAGCTACCAAGGGGACTGGTGTCTTCTCACACCAGTCTGCAGGGATTGCCTCCTTCATGTTCAGACATGTTCCTGTGCCTCGGGTCTGACAAATATTTTGGGCAGAGAAGGAAGTTTATGAAGAAATACAGAAGTGGGTAACTTGTTTTCCAACTCTTTCTTGGCACTGGGCCTTGAGGAATAGCCTTAAGCTCCTGCTTCAGGTGTCAGCTTCTTAAGCTGTGAACTAAAGATCGTGTTGACTGGCTGAGCCCTACAGCTGGATTGACTGGAATTTAGGCTCAAAAGCAGAAAATGAGCATTTTCTGGGCTTGTTGCTGCTAACCACCTGTTCACGTGGGGGAATTTCATGTTTCCCTGCTGCCCAGTGGAGGAGGGAGGGGGGCTGAGGAGTGCAGGGCAGAGCTAATGTGTCCCCCAGGTTTATCAGGGTTCATCAGGGCTGTCTCGCTGCAGGCGCCACCAGCTCCCAGCTCACTGCTGACTTGAATTTCAGCCCTCTGCCTATCTCACCAATGGAGTGTCTTTATTTTCACATGAACCAGCAGTTTGTGTTTGGGAAAGGAGGCAGAGAGATAGGAAGGAGAATGGAAAGAGTGGGCTGGAGTTAACCTGTTACAAGCCCACGCTCTGTGCTTTGTCCAGGGGCAGAAGGAAACCTCAGCTCTGTCCTTGGCTTGGTAGAGCAGCTGGGCAGCCAGAAGAAACCCAGCAGCAGCAATCCTGCTGGGTCTGTGCCTGCAGCCAAGGAAGTGGCAGGTCTTGTGGGCTTTAAAGCTGCTTTGGTGAGCCAGAGGATGAGCTCTTGCTGCTTCTTTTACACTGAATCCCTGAAAGGGACAAACTCCCTCTTCTGGTTGGAAGAATTTCACCCTTCTTTCCTTCCATGTCAGTCTTAAGCTTTGTGTTGTTTCAGTGCCCTGCCCTGCCTTGTAAATGTTCATGGAGTAATATTTTTCCCCTCTTATGGGATAGAGAAGGATCTCTTGAATGCCAGTTTGCATCCAGTGCTGTTCAGCCGAGGGAAATTAATTCATCTGCAAGCCCTTATTTTTGCTTTGTATGTGTCCTGCCCTTGACCTGAGGCTTTTTTCCCTTGTCCTTGTAACTCCCATGAACTTTAGATCTTATCAGTGATTTCTTTGTTTCCTCCACTCAGGAAAACAAGTCAGTTTTAATATGTTTTATTTGATCTTTTTTCAGTTATTATTTTTTTCCCCAGGGAGGTGGATGAGTTTCTGTTCCTTTCCTGAAGGCTTACATTTTTAGAGACAACCCTTAAAGCAAAAGTCCACTAACAGTGGTGCTTGTGAGAAAAATTAAGGTGAAATTAGAGGCTACTGTGAGGCTGGAAGGAAAGTTGATATACTGCATGAGGGCCTGCCTTTGGTCAGGATGGAGTTCAGCACCTGGCCTAATTCCCTTCATAAGGAACTCTGCATTTATGCATTCATTAGATGAAGATGCTGATGGACACCAATACAGTGCTGCTTACTTATGCTGAAACACTTAGAAAGTCCAAGAGCAAGTTGGATTTGCCTGTTGCTTAGCCGAGAAACAATTTTATTTTTGATTTTTAATTAGCTCAAACTTGTGTTGAGCTGAGGTGTCAGGTCCTTACAGGGAAGATAAATGAAGGTGGACATAGAGGTGCTTCTGGAAGGAAACTGTCCCACCTGACTCATGGTAAATCACACTGTGGAATGTGAGGTGTTTGAGGAGTGTTGAGTGAGACAGCAGCACATTGTCCCAGGACTGGGAAACCATGTCCCAGCTGTGCCACCACCCCACTGCGATCCTGACCTGGATGCGTCTGCAGGGAAAGAGCCTTGTCCAAGTTGTTCTGAAAACTCCCAAATTAGAGTTGGGCTTGCAGATGATGTCTGAGGCTGTGTCCTGTGGCTGTCATGGCAATGAGGTGCTCTCTCATGGTGTTGCTTCCTGGGGAATTGTGGAAAGGTTACTGGGGGACTGTTGCTCCTGTAGCTTCCTGTAAGTGAGGTGTTTGGGCTAGGTTGGACTTGATGATCTTGAAGGTCTCTTCCAACCCAGTCATTCCGTGAATTCTGTGAAGTTTGTGGTGGGCAGGTAGCAGCCTGGATGGGTCTGGATGCACAGCACCGTGTCACCATCCCTGCTTGGCTGCAAGGGGATTGGAGTTTCCAGCTGAAAGCCACCCAAATCACCAGTTCAACAGGCCCCACAAGCAGTCTGTTGCAGCCTGCCAGAGCTCAGTGAGTTCACAGTGCTGCCTGTGAGTAATTACACACACATTTCTTCAGGTCCAACAGCATCACAATACTAATGTGATAAACAGAGGAAATCTTCATGTGAGAGAGATGCAAACCTTCCAGTGTGTGTCCTGAAGCAAAAAAAAATTAAATTAAAAAATCCTTGAGACCAATGAGGGGGACAAGAGAGCTTAATCCACTCTGCTGCTGTCCTTTGGGTGACTGTGAGGAGAACAGCCCTGGATGGAGGGGCTGGGGTGTGTGTGAGGGTGGGGAGCAGGAAATCTTCCCCTGCGGCTCTTCGGCTGCTTTGAAGTCACTGACTCACTGGAGTTGTGTTTTTCCTGTTTAGTGGTTTTGTTGCTGTGGTGACTGGCCCTGTGGTGCTGCCTGAGTGCTGACAAGTGGAGGGCATGTTAATTCACAACTGTGTGTGGAGATATGTGGAGATAGAGATAGGAGTGATTCCCCTGCTCCTGGTTTTGCCCAAGGGATCCTGAGCTCTGGGGATGTTGGGAATGGTCTGTGTGTGAGCACTGGGCTGAAAGTCCATGAACCATCCTTTGACTTGGGTCTTGGAGCTGAAAGGCTGCTGAGTCAGGCACAGGGAGACTTCGTGGTGGCAGTGCGGATTCTCTTGGCCAGATGTGGGTGTTTGAGGAGATGTGGGTAGGACAGGGTTGAGCGAACAGCCTGGTCTGGAGCACAGCTCTGATGAGGAGCAGCTGAGGGAACTGGGGAGGCAGGAGAAAAGGAGGCTCAGGGGTGACCTTATTCCTCTCTACAGCTCCCTGAAAGGAGGTTGTAGCCTGGTGGGGATCAGTCTCTTCTCCCAGGTAACAAGAACAGGACAAGAGGGAACAGGCCCAAGTTGTACCAGAGGAGGTTTAAATTGGATATTAAAGAAAATTTCTTTACTGAAAAGGTGGTCAGGCCCTGGCACAGACTGCCCAGAGAAATGGTGGAATCACCATCCCTGGATATGTTGAAAAAACATGTAGTTGTGGTGCTCAGGGACATTTAGGTTTACTGGGGAACCTGGCAGTGCTGAGTTAATGGTTGGACTCAGCCCAGGAGGCCTTTTCCAACCTTGAGGATTCAATGACTCTAACCTATCCAGCCATGAATATTATCCATGCACTTGCTGGCTGCCTTGCATTGGGTTTCAGCTCTTCTGCAGGCAGTGCAGCCATCTTCTGGATAAAATCAGGCCTTTTTCCTCTTCCAGAGGCTGTGGCTGAAAAATGCCCACACATGGCTCTGTCTGCATCTTGCAAAAGCTCCAGGCTGATGGCAGCCAGTTCAGAGCAGCCCATGGTAGCCTCAGGTGTGGAGTTAACTACTGAGGGTGTAGGGTTTCCTTTGGGTCCTCCAGCAAGAAAAAAATGTGCTTTTTTACCTCAAACACCAGTGAGAGGTGTCAGTGCTCTGCTTTGGCCCCCACAACTCAGACTGAGCCAGGAGCTGCTGTGCCAGGCAGAAATGAGGTGCTGCCGGGCCAGGACACCCCTCCTGAGCTGGCTCCATGGCTGGAGCTGAGCCTGTAGCCCTGCTTGCCCTTCTGGCTGAGCTGTGGAGGTGACAAGCAGCTGGGGGCCTGGGAAAAGGTCTACATGTGGTACAGCTGTTCCCAAAATATGTGGCCTAATTTTTGTACAGCTCCACTGAGGCTTCAGCCAGGCCTGGACATCCATGTGCGAGTTCTGTCCCATGGGGATCAGAGCCTTCATCAGCCCGTTCTGCTCTCAAGGAAGGGCACCGGGACACCAGATTGTTGTGGTGCCTGTGCCCAAATCTCTTTGGCTGTTGTTGGAGAAATGGTCTAGATGACCTTGAGGTCTTACCCATCTGCCAGAGAGGATTGGATCTGGCAGCAGACCCCTCTAGGAATGCTTGACTTGTTCAGCAAGCAGTATTGAGAAGCTCTGGGACCTTTGACTCCAACAGCATCTGTCTGTTCTCCTTTCTAGGTATTGCTCTCTCCAGACATGGATTTTGATCAGTCTGAAAGCGATCAGGATATTTCAGGACTCTGGGGAACCAACCAGAAGATGAAGCAGCCCAGCTATCAAGTGGTCATCTGACAACACCGGGACGAGGGAGGTGGAGGAAGGAGCAGCTGTGATCCTTGAGCTGGCCAAGGAAGGGCAGGGTGGGAAACACGGGGTGATCCTTGTGGGTCTACAGAGATCCTTTTGCCTGCCTCACCTTAGACCTATCCTGCAGTTGTCCTGTGGATGCTGTCTGTGCATCCTGTACAGGCTTGAGCAGTATCTGCTTTACCTGTCTGCCCCACACGCAGGCACGTTGAGGTTGGGGATACAGGGATGGATTTTCCCTGGCTAGACAACTGGGTGTGACTTTTTTTTTGGTTTTTTTGTTTGTTTTTTTTTTGTCAGGGCTAGAGACTGAAATGTAAATATTGTCTGGTTTTTTAATCGAAAAAGGAAAAAAAAAAAAAAAAGGCTGTATTCTGTAGTACCTGAACTGTGACACTTTTATATGCACAATGCTCAAAAGAAATGGTTTGCAATATGTATTTAAATGTCTTGAATTGGGAAGCTTGTCCCAGTGGATCAGATTCTTTTTACTGTTTTATAAGGAATCCAATAAATATTTGACCTAAAATTGCTTCATAGATTAAATGCCTTCATTTGCTTAATGTTCTGCACAACCTTGACGCTGTGAAAGGCAGGAAGGGGAGCTGTTGAAATCTTTCCTGACCAGGTAAGATTGTAGGAGCAGAGCTGCAGGGCTGGTCTGCTAACCTAAAGATGAAGAGCTTGAGCCACAGAGGTTGATTTCTGTGGTTGAGTTGCAGGAGCTGCTTCAGTGCAAAGCCCTGATCCTGCAGCAGCAGCCTGTGCTGGGCTCCAGAACACACTCAGAGCTGGATCCCAGTCAGCACCTTACAAGGGAGTGTTTACTGGAAGCTGACAGCTCGCCTTTTACTCAGTTTAAAATAAACAAATTAAATCTCTGCAGGATCTGATTCAAACTGTGTCTGAAGCCCCATTAGCTAGCCCTGTTTTGGGGGTAGGGAAGGATCTGGGGTGGTACAGCTGCTGGAAAAGACCCTGGGTCACCCCAGGACTGGCACTTTCTCCTCCAAGTGTGAAGTGCAGGGCTTTGCCCTGTTTGCTTTCCTCTTAGCAAGCTGTATTTGTCTATAAACACAAAAATGCAAAACACTTTGCAGCTGTCCTGGGGAGAGGGCGAGCACAGAGCAGCTGCACCACCCCACTCCCAGGCTGGATGCAGAGACACAGCTGTGGAGAGACCCAGCCAGAGTCCAAATGGGGGGGAGAGTCCTTGGAGCAGGGATCCAGGATCCACTGGGCTGCTATCCCTACTGGAGCCTTAGCTAGCCTTTGCTTCTTGCAAGACAACTCCCTTGAAGTGATGGGTGGGAATGTTCTTTTATTTTTCCTTTTCCCCCTGTATTTTTTCCCAAGAAAACAGCCCTTATTAAGGAGTAAAAATTAAAGGATTTGGATTTTCTAGCTTGGATGGATTTAGATGCAAAGGCTGAGCTTGGAGCATGAGAAGATATTTGGTGGGAGTTTTTTTGGGTTTTGGTTTGTTGTTTTTCTCCTGACTTCAAAGTGGTTTGAAGCCTTAGATGCAAATCAAAGTCTCGGATGCCCCTCAGTGCACTAGACACGCTTGGCTACACTTGCAGCTGTGCAGCTTTAAACTGTTTTTTCTGGAAATTAAGTCCTTTTTTGTTTTTCTTCCTTAATGAAGGGTCAAAATCCTACTTCTGCTGGCACATCAAAAGGCTTTTGGAACACATGGCACACAGCTCTCTGAATGGATTATTTATATTGCTCAGTGCAGTCAGTTTCACAACACAACTTCTGCTTGTCTGGGAGGTTCTGCACTGGTAGGGTTGGCATAAGTCCTGTGCTGTGCAAGGTTTTGACTGGAAATATATTAAAACGGCTTTCTTATTGGAAACTGGCTCCCTGTTTTGAGGAATACTGGTATTTTGGGAGTTTTGTTCTTGCTATGGGGCTGCACAGTGCAATTCTGCAATGGGTGAAGAGTGCAAATTTGGCCAAAGCAATGTCCTTGACCTAAACTGGACTGGTGAGTGACATGACTTTCATTTTAGCTCTTAGTTGAGGCTGTCTGAGAAGTTCACAACTGGCAATAGTAGAGAAGTAAAAAGTGGGGGAAGGTTCTCCCTCTCAACCCTTGTGTAGCCAGTGCTGTTCCAGCAGCCCTTTTCCTTCCCTTCTCTGCAATGGTGCCGTGCAATTGTTTCCATTGCACTCCAGAGTGCTCAGCCAGGCTCATTCCTGAGCTGTCTGAGCAATGTGCAATCGCTGGGCACATCCCTGTGAATCCAAGTGCTCTGTGACCTTCTTGGAGATGAGAACAAATGCATCTTCACCGCAATAACTGCATAGAGGTCTGGGAGCTCTCTGGGACAGCATGAAGGGCTCTGAGGGGGAAGCCTGAACATATCCCCCCTCATGACAGAGGGAAGTGTTGTGAAGCCCACTTCAGAGCTGAAAAAAATTGAATTTACAGTCCATGACCTGCCTTTGCTCTTGGGTCAGCAGGAGCACAAACTGTTTTCCCATGTCCTATTCTACTGTATTTAAAGTCTGTGGTTAAACTCTCATTTCAATGTGGGAGTAGAACCCTGGGATCTGTTCTTGCCTCCTACCAAGTGTACAGAGACTAAAGAACATCAATGACCTTTAATTTTCCACTGAAATTACCTATTCCCAACTTACTCTTAATTCATGAGTGGTTCTTTCAGTCATCTGGTACCGTGAGCCTGTCCAGCAGCATAAAACACACACAAAACTTTAGCTTCAAAGCTTGTTTTATCTTTGCCAAATGAAAGCTTCACTGCAGTGTTCACTGTAAAATATTTATTGTGAAATGGATAACTGGAGCCTTCAGGAGACCTTGAGTATATTGCTCCAGGTGCTTCATTGGACTTGATCCTTGTTATCTTCAGGCCCAGAAAAAAATGTGTTTCCTTGGCTGGAGGAGGAGAAAGAGGAGCAATGATGCACCTGAATTATTAGCAGTAGGTGTGTGTTTATATATATTATATACATGTCTATATACAGAGGAGATGAGGGGAGAGCCTGAGCCAGTCCCTCCCCTTAGCAATGCACGTGGACAGCACAATGTGGGAGGAGAGGGGAGGTTTCAGTAAGGACAGTATGGAAACAGCTGCCAAACCCTGGGGTGTCCAGAAATCCCCTGCACTTTCCTGTCTGCTCCGTGCCAGTGAAAGGGGAGGTTGTTTGGATGTGGGCTGTGGGTGATCTTCCTACTCTCTTCTTGGGCACAGAAGTCAACTTCACAGCTGTTCTTCCTCATTTCTTTCTGGCCCACAAGCAAACTGCAGAGCATTAAACCTCTGTTATTATTCCACACTCAGGACTGTGCTGAAGGTCTTGCCTTCAGCTCTCCCTCGCAGGAGAGCTATTTCTCAAGATAGCAGTGCCCAAAGCAGTAGTTTCTTCTTTATGTTCTGTTCCAAAGTACAAGCCTTGGCATGAGTTTTGTGCTAACTGAGCTCTCTGTAAGGATCTTCCAGAGTGCAGTTAAATCTTGCTGGTTGCTTTTGGCTGTTTCCAGGCAGCACATGGTGTGAGTAAAGAAACCATGCTTGCCACCTGCTCTGCTGCCACGGTGCTTGGAGCACTAACGAGCTGATCAAGCAACTGGAAAATCACCACCCCACCCCCAGCAGCTGGAGCTCCAACAGCAACAATATGATTTAATTGTTAAATAGAAAAAAAAAAAAAATCAGTCAAGATTAAACCTATTTCTGTAGGTCCCTGGCAACTGTTTTCTCCTAACACATGGATGTCATTTAATTCCTGGAGATGCTTCCACACCCAGCCTCCCTCTTTTTCAGTTCTGGAAAGGCAGAGTATTCATGAGCTCAGTTGGGCCTTGCCATGTAAATGTCTTTGTGGTTGTCAAGTCCCCTTTGGACAAATTCTTTGCTAAAACTCCCCTGTGGCTGATCTATAGCATTGCTCAGTGATGCCTCACTTTAAAACACGCCACAGCCTTGCAGTTTTGGGTTTGGAGCACCACCTGCAGTGGGGGTGGCTGGCAGACCCTTCTGTAACCTCCTGCTGCCAAATTCCTGCTGCGCACAAATTCCTGCAGTGTAAGGAAGGAGAAGAAGCCAGGGGAAATCAGGATGAAAATTTTTTGACAATTTGGAATAAATAAAGACTTGCTCCCTAATTACAAAAGCAGCTAGAATTGTCTAGTCAAAATTCAAGAGGCTGCTTTGTAGGCTCACAAGCTGTTGAGGGTTCTGGGTTGTCATCCCTTAGGAAATTTTAATCTTTGCTGAGCAGAAGGGGTGTGATGCTCAAGGACATGGCAGGTCTGCTGGAAGCTCAGAGCAGAACTTTGCTTCTTCCTGAGGGAGTCAAGACTCAAGAAATCACGAACCCTGCAATGTTGTTTAAACTGAATTATGTTGAATTAACTGCTCCATGGAATGGGAGCCTGCACCACTTCTGTTCTGCTGAGGACCAGAGGTTCTTTCTAAGCTCACAGCCTGTGCACCATGACAGCAATAAACCCCTTCAAGGTTTTCACCACTGTTGTAAGGGTTTGTAGTGATTCAAGGAACATCATGTTTAGTGGCAAATCCAGACCTCGTCCCACTAACCAGGAAAGCAATACCCTCCTGTGGCCTGTTGATTTAAGGTTTTGATTTTGTTTGATGCTAATGGGTCGCTGCAGATGAATATCCACCCACATCTCCTCTCTCTTTTTGTCTTTCTCTCCTTTCCCCATGGACCAAGGTTGGAGCAGCTTCTTTGCAAAGCCTTTTACCTCAACAGGCACTGTTCTGTATGATCTGCCTTTCGTGGGGTGACTCACCAGCCCCAGGGTGTATTGCACAGATCCCTGCATGGGTTTGTTTTAAGGCCAGCAGCCTCTGCACTGTTCACTGGCTCGTTTTTCCCTCCCTTCCCACTGGGAGAGCATCAATCATGCCTTTAACAACATCATTTCCCCCAGCCTTCTTTTTCTTCAGGAATTTGATGAACATTCATTTAGCGTGAAAGAGAGACAGCTGATTTCCAAGGACAAAATCCTTGGTTTCTTTGGCACCAAAAGGTAAGGAAATACTCATAAGTTGCCTAGTAAAGGCTTCAGAAGGGACCCGGTACCCCACATGGTGCTGCAATGCATTGCTGTGACCAGTCCTAAAGGCTGTTGATTGTCCCAAAGCTGGTCCCTGTGTCAAAGGGATGAGAAGCCAAATAGTCCTTGTAGCTGCCATCGATCAGTTTGTCTGCGTTGTTTTTGGCAAACCAGCAGTCAACTTCCTGCTGGCCATTGTAGATCCTCCTCTGCTTCCACACCACAGGAACCAGCCGCCCCTTCACCTTCAGGGTGTTTGTAGGGTTTGCCTTCAACGCCTCCGTTTGGTTCTGCCCAACCTCCTGACCACTCGTGTTTAGGGATTCCTGAAGAAGCTTAACTTCATGGCTCAAGAACTGACCTGCAAGGCAAGATAAAATAAGAGTCCATGACGGGCTGATTTGTGCCTGTTTATAAATTGTTGTGGTTTGGTGGTTTGTTTTGGGGTTTTTTGGTAGGATGCATTTGAGGATTCTCAGCCTATGGATCTTCTCTGCAATAGCAAGATGAATCTTCTTCCTGTGATCCATTTCTAAATCCCACAAACACAGAGGTTAGAATAAAACCCTATTTGTTTTTTTTTTTTCATGGGTCACTAAAGAGCTTAAGAGGTTTTTTAGCTGCCTGTAGTAAGTTTGCTTCTGTGGGACATGGTTACTAGAGGTTAATAACCCACACAATGACATCAGCAAGCAAAAAGTCCTAGGCCTGAAGATTCAAGTTCTGTCCCCTTGCCCTCTTGGTAGAAAGCTATTTTACACCAAACCTAAGCATGGATTTAGAAGTTTGTCCATGAGAGTGGCCTGAGTCCAAAATCCCACTCCTAAGGGATCATCTCCTCCTTCACCTGGGGGTGTTTGAGTGGCACAGAAACTATGGCAGAAACTTTGGAGTTCTGTACATGACCAAAAACATCAATGCTGCTCATTGGCTGAAAGAACACAACCATCTGGTCATTAGCTGAGCCTACCTAAAGCCTAGTTCCTTCAAAAGGTAGGGGTGGCTCTTCCTTCATTTCACATTGGAAAAAAAGGGGCCACAAAAAGTTCTTAGGGAAGATTTGGTTTCTGTCTCTGTACTGGGAGCATCAAGCATGTGTATTCTAATAGTAACTGTACTGAACAATCATTAAAAGAGTGGAAATGTGAAAACCAGGCACAGCTGGGATAGGGAGAGATAACTCTTACAGGAAAAGACAGGAGAGGAGTTGGAGGTACTAGAAATAGAGAAGTTGAGAGAGGATGTGAAAGTCTCACCTGGGAACTTAATCCTCACCTGCCTTGCTCCTTCCCTCCTGTCTCTGCTCAGAAATATCCTTTTTGTTTGATTTAGAGCTCTGAACCTGAGAACCTGCTACCTACCCAGTAGCCCGTGGGAGTCAGAAGAGAGGCCTTTACTGTTGGAGATGTAGAACCCCAGGTGATTCCTCTGGTATGGGGCTGGCTTCTTGTAGTGGTGGATGAGGATGACGAAGCTGATGGAGTCCCGGATGGTGACGGTGATGTTGGAGTAGGCAGAGATGGACACCTCCAAGCTCCTGCTCCTCACGACAGCACTCCGGCCACAGGACAGGACAAGCCTCTCCCCATCATCCAGGATGACTCTCTTGGGTGTGATCTCCAGGTAAGACCTCTCTGGCTTGTTGCTGAGGATGGTGATGGTGCTGAAGTAAGTCCGGTGCTTCTTGTGGCCGTTGGGTGGTGCGGGAGCTCCAATTAACTGCCCGTTCACGGTTACACCTTGCAGGAAAACAATCAGTAAATGAAAGCTGGAACCCAGGATCACAGAGCCACAGAAGAGTCTGAGCTGGAAGGGGCCCAGCAGGAACAGGTCTATTGTCTCAATGACACAAGCCTGGTGACTGAGGACATGCAGGCTCGCCACCTCGTGCTCGATTATTTCACTTTCCAGCATTCAAATGAGTATAATCAGACTGTTATGGAATTGTGACCTCATACAGAGCACATAATCTTACCCAAGCTCAGAAATACTGGCCTCCTCTGCAGGCAGGTGCCCCCAGTTCCATTAATCACAGTGTACACAGTGCCACAGAAAGAAACACTTTTGAGTATTCTAAGGTGCAGATCCCAATAGGTCAATTAAAGCCTTGATGTCCACAGTAAGATTCCCAGTCATTTTAATATTTGTTGTGACCTATTGTCCATAAGACAGTGACTCACTTCCCACAAGCCTCTGAAGGACTGACACTTAAGGAGGAGGCTTGTTGCTAACCCAAGCTAAACCCAAGCCATTAACACTGAGATTAAATGTCTCCATATCCCATTATTCCTGATGGGATCTCTCATTTCTGTCTTCAAACGTTCAAGGTTCTAGTGCTACAGAGTCTGTTTTCCTCAAGCTCATTCTGCATTTGAGCCACAAAATCATTCAAGCAGTAGCACAAACAGTCTGTGAAAGAAGTTGAAGGGAAACATTGCCTGGAGCTGTTTTTTTTCTAAGGCACACATGAACACAGAAATATGGGGGTTAGACCACTGCCACACAGAACAGAATCCTTACAAATTTACTGTGGGGTTCCTAAAACAAGCCTGTGAATTGTCTCTGGTTTTGACACCCCTTTCTCCCACTGTCGCCCTGAGCAGGACATAATCTGCTTATTAGCTGCCCTGCTTAGAATTCCAGATGGGATCAGACCACGCTTTGGCTCAGATTGGCTTGGATAAAGCAGATCCTGAATCATGTGGGTTTTCTCAAGACTGTCATGACTCTCTAGCCAGTTTGGTGGTTTCTTTACTAAAAGAGCCATGGTGCTTGGGTACTTTGCTCTGTCCTCAATCAAACAGTACTGTGAGTAAAGAGGGAAATTCCCACAGAAGAGCAATTTTGTTGAGTCCAAACCTTTTATCTGCAAGCTGTGACTTTGTAACTGGGTGAAGTTGAACCATACAAGAAACTTTTTCTAATTTCCTATCATTTTCTTGCCTGAGGCACCTTGGTGCTTGGTCTGCTGCAAGGCTTGGCCTTACACTTTGATTTTCCTCCACAAGAAACTGCTTGACTTGGCTTCTCACCAGATTCCTTGTGATCAGAGACCAGCCTGAGAATGTCCCCTGGTTCTCCATCAATATTGAAGCAGACAGAGAACTTGCTGGAGGGAAAATCAATGACGAAGTGAGGGTCTCCATCCGCTGAGAAGGCATGGAAAAAGAGACAAATGTTAGAGGCTCACACAAAACTCCAGTGTCCAACAGATTGCAACAAAACTGCTGTTTAAAATGTGTTTGTCCCTGTTTTTTCTAAGTCCTCCTGGTTTGTTGTTTTTAGAGGGTCAGATGGAGTTTGCCAGGAAATGCCAAGTTTTGCTTTGTTTTTCGCAAAGATTGTTTTGTTTTTCTCACGGATGAGAATTTTCAATCACAACTCAAAACAGTCTAGATTAAAATCAGGATATTTTCTTCCCAGAATATAATTTTGTGATTTATGGGAATGATCATGTAGGTGTTTTGAACTCTTCTCCATTCTTTCTTGGCAAGCTACATCCCCACAGCACACAGAAATGTACATTCTGACCAAGGGCTGCTGCATGGCTCCACCTCACACTGACCCCTCCTGGCCCTCAGTATCACATTGGAGCAGTCAACAGCAGCTGTTGATCCCACAGTCCTAATTTTTTCAACAATCCTTGACCTATCATCAACTATCAGACAGCTGCCATTAATAAGGCAAGCCAAAAATGCTATTTTCTTAGGTAAAATTTACCCTATCAAGAGAAATTCAAGTCAGAGTTCTTGATCTGGACTTATTCTTCAGAGTTTAATGTATGAAAAGTCAGGTAAAGGTGCAGGACGAACAGGAAAATTATAAAATACTATAGAATTTTCTCTTTTTTCCATCTTAACAACTTGTTTATATTTCAGCATTATTATTTATAGAAGGTTTTTTCATTATTTCTAGTACAGAGAGAATGTGTTTCTGTTCTCCCCTGACCTGCAGAAGTCTCAAATATGAGGATAAGTGTTGTAGATCATCTGCCTTGCTCATACTCCTTCTCATTACTGATCCTCTCTGTATTTTGGTTTTGTTTTCATTTTCCTACCTACTCTGTAGGTCTGACAAACAGAATTTTGGCTGGTCACTTGTATGGTTATACCACAGTGATATGCATCTGAGGTTTCCATAAATCAGTCACTATTACTTTGTATTATTAAAGGCATGAAAGCAGGCACTGACCTGAAGTTTTGGAGATTTTAATCCTCTGTTTATCTTGCCCTCTGCGTATACCTAGAAGTGGGGAAGGAAGGCTGTTACAATTACTTACTGAGCAGCAGAAAAAGACATATTATAAAAATGCTCCCCAAATATTATTCAGAGAGATTACGGGATAGATTCCTGCAGCCACTTTAAGTTTAATGTAGAACACCACTTTTTCTCCAGTAGTTTCAACAGAGCAGTAAGTGCTTCAAGGGGGTGAGCGAGGGGCCTGAAAGGTTTGCTAAAGGTTACCCAGCCCACAAGTAGCAAAACTAGTATGAAAATCTCAGCTTTACCCCTCAGTTCACTGTCCAGATCACCCCTGTGCCAAAGTCAGCCATGAGACATTGCCCAGAAAGAAGATTTTTTACCAGAACAAGGTCATTCTTCTCTCATACCTGGTGGGGCCTTGTGCCCCTGCAGGCTCTGCACCTTTTCCCCAATGCCATCAGTAGAAGGGCTGATAAATTCCTCCTGAGGTGGCTCTGAGTGGAGTCCAGCCTCTTTCATCTTCAGAACAGTGAAGGGGGTAACAAAATTGTAAGCCAGGGCCATCGACTTGGCTTTTTCCATCAATTTGTCCTTTTCCTCAACGTCATCACTCTTCAGCCGAGAGTTGAGCAATTCCTTGATGGTGAGGTAACTCCACGCCCTCTCAATGTAGTTATTGTCACCTTTGCCATCCTCCAGGCCGGGGACACCTCTGATGTCATTTCTGCTTGGCAGGTCAATAGCCACATCTGTTTTGAGCAGGATGTACTTCTTGGAATTGCTGGCAGTCACCTCCACATGGAGTTTGTCCGAGGTGCGGTTGATGAGTTTGCCGGCTATGATAATTTCAGAGCCATTGAAGTAGTTGGGGAAGAAGTTCTGGGTGACCTGCTCCACATCATCTTCAGGGTAATCAACACGGATGTCAGAGAGAAGGGGTGTCCCAATTTCATCATAGAACCTTAAAGCAAGACATATTTTTCACTGTTAGCACTGTGTGAACACACTCTTGCACTCGTACACCGACAAGGACACAGTCAGGTTATCTGAAACGGCTCCTAAGTTGTTCAGGGGCAGTTTGAGCCATCAGAAACCAAATTTAACTACCACATCCACTCTAACTTGGCCTAGAAAAACAGGGTGGGGGGGTCTCTGCCCTTAGGGCTTTTCAAAACCTGAGTGGACAAAGGAACCCTCACCTAAACTTGAAGTTAGCTCTTCTCAGAACAGGAGGCTGAATTACAGGATATCCAGAGGTCCTGTCAACCAAAGTTATTCTCTGCCTCATTTTAGTCTTCACTGTTCCTTAGGCATCTAAACAGAGTCACTTAAGCATGTTCAGAACCATCCCAGCATGGCCTGGCAGCCACCTCCTTTCCACTATGGGTCCAGATCTCTGCAAGGAGATATTTGTGACCATTTAAAAGTAAATTATTGGCTTCCAAGATTCACAGAAAGCGCGCCAGTTATTAAAAAATGAACCTCGACAAGATGCTATTACCCACAGGTTTCTTGTGGTGTTACAAATGGTATCCCAGAGCCAGAAACTGTTAAGGCCAAAATGTTAAGTCCACCAAAGCTGAAGAGATTCCAAACCAAAGCTCCTGAAGCTCTGAAAGACCCCTAGATTGGGTGGTCAGTGTAGGACAGGCAGGAATACAGTTTCCTGAGGGGCAACAGAGAAAGAAAATCAAGAAGGAATCTCACCATGTCCTCCATAAATGAGGACATTTCCAAGGAATGGAGGAATTCCAGCTGCTATGTACAGGCACCCTGCCACAAGAGAACTCAATTCCTCATGGCTGATTTTCTGTTGGAGCAAGGCATGGCTTTCCTGGAACCAGGGAGGTTAACCCTTTAATGCCTTGTTAATGTGACCAACCACACTTGTGAGAGCACCTCACACTGGACAGCCAAGAAAACCTTCCCAAGGCTCAAAGCCCCAGTTTACAGTACTGTGTTTTCTCTACAGCAATGTGCTTTTGAAGGTTCCTCCCAAGCTGCTCCAAGAATACCACATTTCCCATTCAAATGCCAAACTGCTCATCTCTTGGCAAGTCATTTGAGTTTAATTTGGTAAATAAACAAAGAATTGGCCTCAGCCCTTTTTCTAGTTCAAGCTGCATTTATTTGACACATCTGGTTAAACAGACTGTCTGGAAGCTAAAGTCACACTTTCTGCTTTATTCCCTCTCCAAGGGAACCCAAAGCCTGAATTGGTTGACTTTCTTTTAGTGTGTCTGAGCACTCATTGTCTTTCATGCAGAGACCTCACCAGATTTAAAAACATGACTAAATTAAACTTGAAGACTCTCTGTAAATTAACTTCTGAGTTGTAACAAATGGTGGAGATACACAACCTGTCTTAGAGTACAATTCAAGGAAGTATCTGTATAAAAATACAACCCACTGAGCATAAAAAAAAAAAATTACATTGGCACCCATTGAGGTTTTCCCTCCAACTGAGGCTTGAATTGGCCTCCAGCAGTGATTGTGCTTCTCTGTATAAATTTGGCACCAGGTGCCAAATGGGTTTGCCGTGACTGAGCTTGATAAACAGGGAGCTGTTCATCAGAGAGAGGCATTTGAACAAGTACTGGCAGCACTGGGCTTCCACAGCCCAATCAAGCAGAACATCCTCTGTCTGCCAGGGAATGCCACTTGCTATCCAAAATACATGTCCTGAGGAGGAAATTATGTGGGTGGAGTGACATATGGATCTATAGAATTTAGTTTTGAAGGAATTCTTGTCCTGCATAACTGCCACAGAAGGCAAAGCCCTGGTGGAAAGTTGCTTTGCTCCAGAGGAGTCAGGCATGAGCCAGGAGAGAGGCCAGTTCTCAATAACCTTATCTTTTTGGTTTCTGTGGTTAAAACACTAACATTTTGGGAGCAAAAGCCAAACATTTTTATTTGGAAACATTGACACACTGCTAAACATTTGGTCAGAGATGTGGTCACACATCCTTCTGCTGCTCATTACCAGGGTCTCTCCTTGGACTACAGCTCTCTTATCACAGAGGAGGAACATAATTTCTGGTCCTACTGAAGGATGAGGATTTCAGGAAACTTGTGAGGAGTTTGGGTCACAAAAAATAATGGAAATTAATGGTCACAAAGAATGAGGAAATTAATGACTATATGGTTATCCCAGGAATGATCTTAGTGTGTTTTTCCAAGTCGAATATTCTGGATCTTGGGCAAAAGGTTATCATTTTTAAAAAATAAAGAAATAATTTTTTTGCCCCAAATTGTAGTCTTCATTCCTGATCCCCTCCATGCTGTTTATGTTGTTGATTCGAGGTATGCAATGCATCGTCTCCTCCTACCATCTCCCTGTGAGGAGTTGGGACTCAGCTGTGCCCCCCAGATCTCCAGGTTTACATGTCCAAAACAATGATCTGAATTAGGGAAACAAGTGCTTTGTTCTGAGGGGCTGGGAGCTCCAGTACATCTCAGGGAGTCTGCTAAGAAAAAGGAAATTTTTGGGTAGCCATTCAGAGTATCAGATCATACTCTGCCTCTCCCAAGAAGAGCTGAGTCTCAGGGAAACTCCAATTTCTTGCCATGTGTCATTAAGCATTTTCCATCCCAAAATGCTTTCCCAGAGAACCCAAAGAACAGCAAAAGCAGAACAAACCCCTTGAGGTGGCTGGCTGCATCCTCATCCTCCTGGAAAAGCCTCGTCATGCCGCAGTTCTCCAGCGCCATCCTCTCCAGCAGCTTGTGGTCCACGTCATTGCCAATGCCGATGGTGAAGAGGCAGAATTTATCCCGGATGGCATCCTTGGTGTTGCTGAGGATTTTGGAGGACTGTGTTTCCCCAACAGTCGGCCTCCCATCCGTGAGGAAGATGATCAGGGACACGCTCCTGGCATCGATGTCGTTCTGAGCAATGTAATCATTCAGCAGCTTTGCCCCGGTCTGCAGAGCCCCGTTGATATTAGTCCCTGGGAAGGTACCAGAATGATTAGAGGTCATTTCTCCTTCTAAGAGTGGTGTGAATAATTTCCCTGAGCTCCCTTCAGTGAGGTGACAGCTTCTCTGGACATCAGGATGTCCCTTTTCTCCACATGAAGTTGCTCTAGCCCTTGAATTCAGTTCAGCTCTGTTACTCAGTAAAAGTTTGGCACAGTTGTTTATGGTCTTATGAATTGAATTATGAATTTCATTTTGTCATGTGAAATTGCCGTTGAATGTTTCAATGTACAATAATCAGTCTGGTAAACAGTCATACTATGTCTGGCTGGTACAAGCAAAAATTGTTAAACTTAATTACGGGACTCTCCTAGATGATATCTGAACTAGGAAATGTTCTGCTCATTTTTTTCTGAAGGGCACAACACTTGTCAGGAAAAAAGTCTTTAAATTGGAAAACAAGTGGATGGGCTCCTTCTTCACACCCCAGGGGATACAAAGTTTAAAGGAAAGAGCTTGGTTAGCTGAAGAGCATGTTTGCACAAAACAACTGGCTAGAGAAGAATGAAACTGCGTGAAGTGGGGTGGGAGGGAGAAAACAAAGTAAATGAGGGAACAGATGTACATTAGAATAGGCATGAAAAGGATCCAAGCCCACTGTGTGTTAAAAAAAAAAAAAAAAAAAAAAAAAAAAAAAAAAAAAAAAAAAAGAAAAAACAGGAAAATTAGTACAAGTATTCCCTTTCTCTATTTCTGGTCAAAGCACAGAGGTATTGGCTGTGGGACCTTTGCAAGATCAGCACATCAGGGTTAAAAACAGCTCTTAGAAAACAAAGCAGGTGAAATGGGTTAAGAGCCATACACAGCTGACTCCTGAGGGTCTGGAAAGGGAATTCTAGGAAGGTTATCAAAAGGATGTGACAGAAAGTCAGTCCATACAGCACAAACCTAGAAACTCAGTGTGCACAGCTCCGGTGACTGCAGCAAGCCAAGGAACAGGAAAGCAGCAAAGACTTCTGAAAAGTCCTCAAAATCCTGACTCTGTCTTCTGCAAAATGGTTCTCAACCAAAAAAACCTGCACCCAAATATTCTAACTCTATCTCCAGGCAGATCCAAAATTTCAGAAAGACCTTTTTCCCCAAAACCAGAAGAAGACCATGTCATGTAGCATTATACTCATTTGTACCATAGAACTACCAAGCACTAAAAATTGCCTTTTACCACATGCTCAGGTATTTAGCAGCAGGATTCTTCTCCCATTTTTTGGTGTGCAAGTACAACACAGGGGTGTAACCACACCATGTTATTTGTGTGTGTTTATGTTCAGTGGAAGATTCTCAAGGAATAGCATCTTTATGAGGAAAACACAGAGTTATCCAAACCTGGAAAAAACCTGAAACACCTGTGGTGGAGAATCACTGCACCTTCCTATTGAACCACAGTCAGTAATTGCCATTTACTTTTGTTCTCTGGCAGGTTCATGGGCAAACCCAGCTGGTTCCTGCACAGCTCTCTTGGCACTTCAGGAGTAAAAGGCTTTGTTCTCTGAGTTTAGTCCCACTATTGGTAATTGTTTAACTGGGCAGGTCCCTTCACCACTTCCTAAGCAATTCCTCTCACAACACAAAGAGCACAGCCAACCATCCTGTTTGCTGTGTTTTTCCATCAGAGGGTTTCCTCTGCTAGGAGTGGTCACTGCTCAGGGGCAGCCATGGGAAGGCCCTCCCTGACCTTCAACCAGCTGTGACTACTTCCATGGGGAAGGGTTTGAATAGGTCATTTTGCAGCTCTCTGGGCAGCTGCTGGAATATGTTTGATTGCAAATCTCACAGGAGATTTGTAGTTGGAGATTTTTTATACTACTGTCCATAGCCTCACAGGAGACCTATGAATCAAATTAAAACTCACACCTGCATTCTGCCACTGTTCTGGGGTCTTCTCTGTCCACTTTGCTCCAGGCAACAAGGCACAAGTAAAAAGGGCTGAGAAATTCTTAAAATATAATTTTGGCTGCTCCTTGGCAGAGACAAGAGGACAGTACTAGGTGAGAAACTCCTGCAGAATGCAATCCCTCATCCCACAGCATGTGCTCCATCCCTGGGGTTTCCAGCCCAGACAAAATCATGAGCCTGCTTTCACAGAGCCTTTCAGAAACTACACAATACTGGCACTGTGTGTCCTTTGCCAGGGTATGTTTTCATCTGTGTCCTCAAGAAATAACCTTGGAAGCTTTCCCATTCCGAGGATGTCACCAGATAAGCAAGAGAATGGAATCAAAATTGGTTTAATAAGTCTAGGGAATCACAGATTAATTTTGGTTGGAAGGAACATTTAAAGGCCATCTTGTCCAAACTCCCTGCAATGGGCAGGGTCTGAGGAAACCTTCCCACCATGTATGTTAATAAAGAACATATAACCCTGAGTGGAGGTGAAGGGACCCCCTTGTCCCATGACCTAAATCCCAATGCCTTTTTATTCCATATGCTCCAGGACCACATTCACCACTCTCTGTTCTGTTGTAGTTAATTGGATAACACAGTTAATGCCATCTATATCTCTGATCATACCTCCAGTGGGTGACATGTTATGGATGTACTTTTTGGCATCCCTGATGTTATTTGGAGTAACTGGCACCAGCCGGTCCTGCTGCCAGACCTTGATCCGGTTGGAAAAGCCAATGATATTGAAGTGGTCTTCAGGCCTTAGGTCCTGCAGAATTGTGAAGAGAGCTTCTTTGGTCTAGAAAAAGAAAAGACAGCAGCTATTGGTTTCTCTGGGTCTGGATTGAAGGCACTTGAGACAGCAGTTAATGTTCAGACTCAGGTGTTTATTATTTCTTATCAGTAAAACAGTCTCACTACTGTGAGTTTGGCAGCTTTTCATTAGAAGGCACAAAATGGCCAACAATCTCCTGTTACAAGGTCTGTTAAGACTAAACTATCCCATTAAGAACTGATACCTAGATTATTTTCCCTTTTAACCCAATCACAATGTGGACTTTTCTGCCCAATTACAAAATGCCACCCAAACCCATGAAGAAGGAGGAAGAAGAAGCATGAAGAAGGAACCCAGGACAACACTCTGTGCCCTCCATCTTGCTTCCATCCACAACATACTAAAAATCCCAAAACTTAAATTTCTCAGCAAGAAATGCACCTACACTACTCTCTAGAATCTATTTCACATTTTTGTGGATTCTAGTCTATCTTGAAGTCTAGGAAGCTTTCTGCATGGATGAGTGTCAAAGTCAGTGCTCCGCTGGGGGTCAGGGCACCCCAGAACAGACAGGCAAATATTCCTGGTGCCCTGGGTTTCCACAAGCAGCAGACACAGCTGTCAGTGTTTTAGTGGGCGGGAATTTAATTTTAAGATGTTTACTGATCTTTTAGATATTTCTACACTGCCACTTTGGCTGATGAAGAAAATTGGGATGTCCTTTCCTGTCTCAAGGCCTGATCTCTGTGATGGTAGGGGCAGGGCAAATATGAGATGAAAAACAACTCTTGCCCAAAAGATCTTATGAGGCACATCTAGACCTAACTAAGCTTAAAAAATCAGGCACCACAATTAGGATAAAAGCTCCCAGTGACTGGGAGAATCATGTTCTGAATTAAGGGATAGTGAATAATAATGACTAATAACAAACTCTTAGAGTTTGTCTAACACCCTCTAGACTGGCAGTAAGCTGCAAGTGGTATATATTTAAAATAGGTTACTTATAAGTTAAAAAAAAAGTAAACATGTCAAAGGATGCACATTCTCTGTTCATAATCAGGATACTATTTGCTACATGTACACCCTAATGAATAGTTTCAGCCATTAATAAATGTTTAGGTTAATATATTCAATTAACTAGATATAAAAAGAAGTCCTGACTAGTCATTGCAGATTCTACCTGCCAGTCAGTTTTGTCCCAGGCATATTATTTTTTATTAATATCCCAACTGTTCATCATCCTATCTAAACACAGGCAACAGAGTGAGGAAAGCTGGTCACAAGATGAGTTCTTAGCAAAGGAGGTTAAGGATCCTGGGCTCTGGGGAAGCCAGACCACTGAGGAAAAGGCAAGAGGAAGACTGTAGAGCTGTCCAGCTCCCCTCAGTGGATTTAGCAGCCATGCAGCTGTGTTCACATGGAGACAGACTTCAGCTGAGTAAGACACAGAAAAGTTGCCCAAAAGCAGCCTCTGTCCATGCAAAAATACCCTATATTTGGATGCAAAACACATGGGAGGAATATGAAGCAATATCTAGGCAGAGGAATCAGCAGATTCTCAGCTCAGCCCCTTCTTGGCCACCATTAAGCCTTCAAATTCCAAGGAAAGCTATGCAAGAAATAATATTGTAGGCTCACTAGCATTTAAAGGTTCCTCTCATGCCTGTCAGGAAAATACGTGAAGGGCGTGTCCAGAAGAAATGCAGAAGTAATCAGCAGTGCTGGAAACCACATAAGCCTAGGCCTGATGTTGCTATGTAAAGACATTTTGGAAAAGAGCTCAAAGGACTGATCAAGCTGTGTCATCAATATCCCCCTGGATCCTGCATGGCAGATGATGATGCAATGATGCAAACAAATCTAATCCTCACAGCTGCTGCCTTGGCTCCCAGTCCACCTGAAATTAAGGGGAATATTTCCCATAGCTTTAAACATTCTGGAGCCAGGTCTGGAGACTCTCCCTGCCTGTTTCTGTCCTCTGTACAAATCATTTTGCTCTGCAGGGATCTCAGGCTTAATCCCTCCACTTGCTTAGCTGGAACATTCCTCCACGTCCCACCACCGTTTCACAGACAAGAATATTAAAGCAAATGCTGGTGGAAGAGATTCTTTCAAAGAGAAAGGGAGATTCCCATCAGGTTCACATCATGATGTGTACCAAAATAGCCTTCTCAAAGGTGAATTCCTGCCCCAAACATGGAGGCTGCCTCCAGTCTAACAGTCCAGAAAATGGTAAAGTTAGGTGAAATAATCAGCTATTTGAAAAAGAAGGGAAAGCTTTATTCTCTCTCATCTGCTCTTTTACAACACCATTTGTATTTTAAAAATGCTTCAGATAATGCATGACATTACCCTTCAGAGACACCCTCCATCAACATCCCATTTTACAGAGAGGAAAACCAGGCTGCTTTTGTAATTATGTCAAGGTCAGAAAGTGGGAGGTTCCCAAAACCTGGGGTTCCCAGCTCTCAGTTCAGCCAGTCAAACCATCCCACACGTGCACACTCAGCAATCACACAGTGGAGAAAAGGACTCGGATTTATTCCACAATAACAAGGTTGACCCAAGTATTTTTCCCTCAAAAAATGAATCAAAGTAAGCAGAAAGTGAAAATGGAGAACCTTCTATTCTGTGTCTGAGCAGGCCTCCGTGCCAAGCTCTGCTGAAGGAAATTTAGGCAGGGTGTTAAAGCAAGGAGCAAAGAGACCACAACTCCCTACATACACATCCTCCCTCTACCCCCACAAAGGAGAGGAACAGAGCTTCCTAGAGGCAATGATTTCAAGAAAAACTCCCCAAATCTCATTATCTATATTACAGCTCTGATTATAATTAACATTGCTTGACCTCTCCCATTACAAAACCCCTATCTTCATTTTTTTTGCCAATTCTGTGAAACTGCACTTTTCTCAGAGGGATTTATTAGGCCCAAATAAGCTCTGCTGTTTCCGAGAACAAGGCAAGAGGAGAAATAATCTTGCTTTGGCCTACTTGCAGAGAGGCTGCAACTCACTTCCCTTGTGCTCACAAATTCCTTTTGACATTCTTGCCTGTGTTCAGCCAAAAGAAAAGGAAAGGAAAAAGTAAAACAACACAGAGAAGAAGTTGCTTGGTGTACACAGCATCCAAGCTAGAGCTGCAGAGAGGATTAGGAGGGAACTGAAACACACATTCCCAGGAAACCCAGCACTTCCCCACACCCTCATACAGACGCCAAATGTGGGGCTGGGACCATCACTCTCTCCCCTTCTTTCATCTCCTCTTTGCTTTTTGTCTCATTTTCGTCACTCCACGGAGTTTGAGTCAATTTTTCCCAGGAAAAAACTTCTGCCATATTTTAATGGATATGCACTGACAGCCTGGATTCTGGCATCTGTATCCTGTGCTTGCCTCTGCAACTTAAATGAAAACCCTTTGAATTTATGTGACATGCACACAAGCATATGTGCAAGTGTGCGTGTGTGCACATGGGTTTGCTCCAAAGCAAACAGAGTGAGGGAGGACATATGGTTCATCCTCCTGCAGCTTTTCCTCCATCCTCAGCAAAAAAAAAAAAAAAAAAAAAAAAAAAGGGTGGGATTCAGCTTTGCCAACTCAGTCATCAGAAAGCTGGGCATCACATCTAATCCTGCTCGAGGCAGGGGAAGCCACCTGCAGGGAATAATCCAACCCATCTGTTTTGGACAGGTTTTAGGATGTGCTGAGTCACTGTCTGGAAGTGCCTGTCTTCAGGCGTTGCCTTCAAGCAGAGAAGGTGGGACTCACCTCAAGAACTGCCTGCCCCATCCTGAGCATTCTGATTCTTGCTGGAGCCAAAAGGAGCTGAACTGTCTCTCCACCTCTCCCAGAGTGCTCTGAATCCCCTGTCTCCTCCTATTTCCATCTCTCTTCCCAGCTCCTAAGGACTCCCAGGTGTGTCCCAAAGACCACACTCCTCATGGGATGGAACAACACACTTTGATACCTACCAGCCTACCTCACCCTCTAATGGTTTATGAGAAAGATGTGGCTTCCCTCAGAGTGCTGGATATGATTCAGCAGCTGGCAGGCAAAACCAGCTTTTAATAAGGAGAATATCTTGGTAAAAGTGCACTGCTTGAAATCCTGAAGGACTCAGCCGTGACCAAGTGCAGTTGGTGCCCAGCCCTCTCCTCCCGTCTCCACCAGAGCCCAGGCAAGGCTTTGCAAAGCTCTTCTGGCTGCAGCTTCAGCTGGGATACAGCAGCAGGTTTCTGCTTCTGTCCTTGCAAGGCCACAGCTGGAACTTCTCCTGGCTCCAAGGAGCCAAGGGCTGTGGCTGCCATGGGATTCCCAAACCGCTCTGCTGCCAGTGGGGTCCCTGCAGTTCCACTCCCACCTGGCCCCACTGAGTCATTCCACTGAAACTCCTGCCAAAGAGGCAGAAAATTCACCATTTCTACCCTGCTGAGGGCTAGGTCATTCCTCCATGGCTGTGCACATGACACTGGTTCATTTTGGAGATAAGCTGGACCCACTTACACAGAGGAAAATGAGTTTAAGGGTCTGTAAGGTGAAATGCTTTTCCCAACATGTTTGCTTGGGGAGATGCAAGGACTAAAGCAGAGGATGGCAGGAAGTAACAATACAGAACAGCTGAATAAAGATAATTTTTTGCCATTTGGGAATGGTTTGTATGCGTCAGAGTCAGGTTTTAAATGAGTGTTTAAAAGAGGATAACTTGATGGGGGGAGATTCCTCCATTTCCCTCAAATTAGCATGGACAAAATTCAGGTGAGAGGTGGAGACTGAATTGCCACTGCATTTGAGATAAGGAATTGTGCTGGTGAATGAGCTGCCAACACAGCTGGAACGTTGGGACTGAACCAGCCACCTCCAGGGCTGTGAAATGTCACCCCCAAACCTGGAGCAGTACAACCCTGGTCTATAGCTGGGGACAGGTGATGTGACCATGGCTGCCAGGGAGTGACCACAGTTTATGTCTGTGCTTTGTGAATGAGGAGAGAGGAGAGAAGAGGAGCTCACACTGCCTAAATGATTGATGTGCAAACAGTGTCTGCTCAAGCCTACAAGGCCAGAGACAAGCCAGCTCCCAGCCACCACTCTGACCTTCCTTGTCACCTCTGCACTGACACCTGGACATGCAACACAGCTGCTGCCTGTCTGGTTCTTGCTTGCTGCAGGCCCTGCATCACAGCCAAGGTGATTCAGAGCTGCATCAGCCCCAGCACCAGCAGGAAGAGCAGAACTCCCTCAGCTACACTCGAGTTTGGCTGTGATTTGTCACCCTTCTACCCAGCCCTTGGAGTTAGCTCTGACAGACCTCATCTTGCTTATTGGTGGAGCAAAGCATGGGATGATACTCTTATGGGAAAGCTGAAAGCCTTCAGCCTTTTTTTGGGTCAAAGATCTGCCTCAGAGACATCTGGGATGATGTCAGACGATCTGGGCACCTTTTAGGAGGAATCTGACATTTCTTTCACAGTCTCTTGTTTGTCTGGGGAGCAGGCTGAGGGTGAGGCCTGGCTACCCTGAGAGCTGTGCAGCTCACAAGAACACAATTCGTGGTTGTTAGGAGCTGTGGCACTGCCAGACATTGGCCCTGCTGGGCAGCAAGGGGAGAATTCAAGCACCTCATTAAAATGCATATCCCAAGCCCACGTATTCACACTTTCCATTGCCTTAGGAGCACTTCTAAGTGTTTCATCCAGCCACCCTCGCAACAGCTGCGCAGCAGGACTTCATCACCAGTGACACAGCCTCTCCCAGCTCAGCCAGCACCAAGAGCAGGGAACTGCTTGGGCTTGGGAGCAGCCGGAGCACTGCTAGCAGGGAGGAAAGCATTCCCAACCACTGTCTTTGGAAAACCCACTGACAGGAGGAGATGCACAAGAATAGCCTGCAGAGAGCAGACCTGGGGCCATCTGCGTCCATGTACTAAAAGATCTCACAACTAGAAGGCAAAATTTAAGCACTGTTTGTCCTTCTAGATCCCCTGGGAGAAAGCAAATTTGACAAGAAAGGAGCTAAGGCACAAGATGTAAGCTCAGAAGGAATTAGGAAGCCATAGCTCTGTCCAGGAATGTGTCTGAGAGTGCAGCAGGGCAGGGAAGGGCTCAGAAATGAGATCTCCTACAGCAAAAAGGAGAAAAATACAAGTGAATATATTGTTTGGCAAAAGATTGCAAGGAAATACAGGGAGAAAAACCAAAAGAGCTCCTTCTTCCCCTGCAATATCCTGTGCTTTGGTTCTTCTCTCTCCCTTTCCAAACATGCAGAGGCAGCTGATACAAAGGTCCAGAGCTGGGTTTTTCAAACAGCAACAGCCAAAGCTCATCAATGTCCCCATGGTCTGTCAGACTAATTAGTACTGTGACTTAAGGAAAGCCTAGCATCAAAGTCACACCTGAAATGGTGCAAACATGGCCAGACAAGTGCTGCCCAAACCCTGGCTTGGTTTGGGTCCAGAGGCAAGGGGAATGCAGTGGGAGCACCACTGCCACACTACAGGGAGCAGCTGAGACAGAGAGAGCAAAGGTTTGGGCAGTGCTGTTCCTGCTGAGGTTGGAAGCCACATCATGTGAGTTTTGCTTTCCTCTGTGTCCCAGTGTCCTTTCTGCCCACATAATGCTGGTCACATGTCACCTGCCAGCAACAGGGACTTCTGTACCAAAACCAGGGGTTAACCCCGAAGTGTACCCTTGGATTGTTTTACCTTCCTGCGTCCCACTCTCAGAGAGGACAATTGGCCCTTTCTGCCTCCACAGGGAATGTCCTGCAGCTGAGGAACTGCAACTGCCCCTCTCCCTGTCAATGTATCTTTGTTCTTTCTTCCTGGCAGACAAGAACGGCGTAACCAGGGAAAACTCCTTCGCAATTCTGGACAAGAAGCATTTTGTTCACTACTGACACAGGCCTGTGATGGGAGGGAGTTTGAATATGGAGTTCTGGACAATAAAGGTCTGTCTCCAGTCCATGGTCCAGTCTCCTCCTCCTGAGCATCCCAGATCCTTTGCTGGTCACTTGTACATTGCTGACTCCCTATATGGCCTTAAAAAAAAGTTGCTTTGTTGTTTCCCAGGCTGAAAAACAACCATCCTTTAGAACAAATGTTTGTTCCTATTGCCTTTTCTGACAAAGGTTTTCCACTTAACATTGAGTAAAATACTTAGCTCCACATCCATCTAGGGCACTTAAGGACTGAATTTTTGCTCAGTAGATGATAAAACTGTCTTCAAGGATGCAATCAACTGGGGTAACTCACTTGTCTAGTAAGCATGGTGAGGATAAATACATGAAAAACTAATCTGATGATCAAAAGCTGATCTGATATCTCAGGAACTGGAGTTCCATGGGTCCAGATGCTCAGTCTTTGCAATCTCACAGCAGCACTGAGGATGTGAATAAATGAAAGCGTGAAGATTTAAGGAGGCAAGTTCTAATCAGCATCAAGCACTTGAAGCCCTTATCCTAGTGCAGAATGGATTACATTGGATTACATAGTTGGAGCAGTGAACAATTCTGTACAGTAAATAAGGCAAAGGGAAAAGCTTAAGGGCTGTCCCACAGTGCTACACTGAAATAACCCCACTGGAAACAACGGGGCTGCATGGGCACACAGCCAGACTGACGCAGCAATGTCTGAAGGCCACATTCTTCTCTTGTGCTTAGCTCATTTTAAGTAGAATCAGATCCCATAACATGCCCATCAGACAGTCAAACCCCCAGTCTGCCAGCATGATGAAACATTTCCATGAAGATAGCAGCAAAAAGGTCAGCACCAAGGGAAAAATGCCCCATGCCCTCCATGCAGAGCTTGACATCTCTCCCTCTGCCCATCCTCAGAAGATGGAGTTCATCCCAGGGCACAGAAACTGTTCCAATAATTGAGTACTGTCATTTTCTGTCACAAAGATCAGCCCCAACACAGTGCTGGGAAGAGCTGACATGCCCAAAAGCTGCCCACAACACATCCCCTCAATTTCAGCAATCAACTGCTGCGTTACAGAGCAGGAATTGAGCTGAGACACAGCACAGCATGCTCTTCATACTGATTACAGCCATCCTTCATCACACAGCCATTCTCACAGAGTGGGTGTCCCAGCAGCCAGAAGCCTGACAGGTTTGGAGCTTTCTAGCCCCTACTCAGAACATCCCATCCATGGGTGTGACCTGCTAGGAGAGATGCACTGCTCCTCCCTTGGGACTTCCCCATTTTCTTTCCTTTTTACAGAACATGCAGTAGGGACTTTACAAGAGGATGCTAGTGATAGGACAAGAGGGAGTGGCTTTAAACTAAAAGAGGAGAGAGTTAGGTTGGATATTGGGAAAAAATTCCCTGTGAGGGTGGTGAGGCCCTGGCACAGGTTGTCCAGAGAAGCTGTGGCTGCCCCATCCCTGGAAGTGTCCAAAGCCAGGTTGGATGGGGCTTGGAGCAACCCAGGATAGTGGAAGGTGTCCCTGCCCATGGCAGGGGGTTGGGACTGGATGCTTTTAAGTCCTTTCCAATCCACACCATTCTGGGATTCTCTGATCTCCGGTGAGTGAAGGATGGTGGCAATGGTTTGTTGGTTGAAGCAAAGACCCAGCACTTTTGCTCAGGGTTAGCATTAAGCAATGCAAGAGCACTAAATAGTTCCTTAAAAAAGCAAATTTGCCAGTTTTCCAACCTAAAAGTGTGCCACAGGCCCCTCACAGGTCTCCAACACCTGCCCCCATCCAATTTTCACCATTTCCAAACCTCCTCAGCATCTCCAGCTGCAGGATCCCCACTCCCTCATGTACATTTCTGCCTCCAGCCCTTCCCCTGCTCATTTCCATCCTAAGCCACTGCCTCAGGCAGGAGAAGAAGCCAATTCTTCACCCAAAACTCTGCAGAGAAGAGAGCAGATGTTTTGAAGATTATGTCACTGCATCAGGGGTAACTATGCAAGCAAAAGCTCTCTCCTCATGACACAGCATCATATCCCTCATTCCTAAGGGACCTCAGATTACATCATGTGGATCTCAGAGCTGCCTGTGAGCACTGTTTGATGACAGCAATACAACCTGGAAGAGCTCACTCCAGCAGGATTCCACAAGAGGTGCCACAAGCACTTCTGAGCTTCAGCTGCTCTCCACAGCCAGAAACAAATGGTCCCAGCTGAGTAACTCTGGGACACACCCTGATTTAGGGTGAAGGGGTATTTGCTTGGAAACAGCAGTGTTGCTGCAAACAATGCTAATCTAATAACTTCAGTCTGGACAAGGGTCTGGTGTCTTTTAGGCTTGAGGGATCTTTGTACAGCCATGATCCAGACATGGGTTTGCCAGCTAAAGAGACAAGACTCTGCAAAGAGACAAGCACAGGCAAGGAAAATAACCTACCTAAATTCACATAACAGATCCATGATGAAAACACATGTAGAAGCCAGGTCTGGCTTCCAGGTGTTGCTCCAGCAGCTGGAAAAAAAAACCCCTTAATTCCAGCTTGGAAAGGACTACTAAAGAAAGATCTTTCACTTTACTGACTTTTATGCATTTGCCAGAGCCTCGAGGATACCAAGAGGCTTTAATGGCTCTGCCCAGCCCCAGCTGGGGCCTCCACCCACTCTCCTGCCCATTTAAGCCCCAGCCTGGGCCCTCATCCCAGTCTCAGACCAAGAGCTGTGCTGTCTGTAGCTCTGCTACATAAACCTCAATGACCCCAATCTATGGAATGACTTCCCAGCTTCATTTAGCTACTTCTGTTTCACTGCAGCTTTGTCTGGTGGTCACTGGGCTGTGTCTGCACATCAGCAGCACCTGTTTCCAGTTCATCCTTTGATGAACTCAGTGATGGTCCAGTTGAAACATTTGGGAGAGCTCTCAGGGTCTTCATGAGTTTTCAGTTCAAGCCCCAGCAGCATTCCCACGGAAACTTTGCCCTCACCTTTGTCTCCTATTTACTCCAAACTCAATTAAAGCACTTGCACTTTATAGGTGGTCTGGGATCTTCCTGGAAATTTTTGTCTCTACCCCTACTGCCTCAGCATGAAGCAAAATTGGCTGCTAGTCCTAAGACCAGAAGCAGATGTTCTGTGTCCTGGACACTTGAGAGCATCTTGTTCTGAAGGCTGTTTCTCGGATGACCCCATCATTATTTAGTAGTTTTTGGGTTAGGCAGACTATTTTGCTTTGTGACCAGTACTTGCATTTCTCTTGGAAGAAAAATTTTATTTTCTTTGAGCAAATAAAATCTACATAGATCCGATGTCTTATTTACTGTAGTATTTCTTATATCAACAATTCACACCTCCAGAGAGGACTGAGATGATGCTGCTGTGGTGTAGCTGAGCAGGAGGCAGCTGCATGGGGCTGCTGGTGCTGCAGACAGCTCTTCTGTGTTCTCTGGGGTTCTTTCTTTCCATCAGAAATGGAAAACCTGACAAAACTTTCCTCATCACAGTAGCTTTGAACATTCTGGAGGCTGTAATTAGAAATAGCATTTTTTCCAAAGTTCCCTGGCGATTTAAGGTTGTTCTCCTGGGCAGCAGCTGTTACTTGGACTAACAGACAACAGGCTCACAGCCAGTTCTGCACCAACCAGCAGAAGTCAGAGGAGTTTGGAAGGAGAACATTGAAGGCTTGTCTGCTCCTTCACCACCCTGAAACTCCTTGGGGGTGCTGATGCTGAGGCACAGAGGGTTGGGTTGGGCACACAGGGTCCCCAGATGGGCTCCAGCAGCGTGGGTGACTCAAGGGTACCAACAGTGTGCCTTGGACAGGCACAGGCAAATGAACTGGAGCCCTTGGAAATGCCCAGCAGGTCCCAGTTTCAGCTGGGTTCCTCCTGGAGCAATTAACCTCAGAGAAAATTACAGTCTGGCACGCCACCATTGACAAGTTGCCAGGCTTGTGGTGAAGCCGACTGCTTAACTGAGTGTGTGGCATTTATTGCCTGTGGGAAAGGTAAGGTGAAACTAATCTGTGGTTGAAACAACTCTATTTTACATCTGCAAAATACCTGCAAACTCATCCTCTTGGGGACATACAGCTTGGAATGTTCTTGTTCTCCTTTCTCACCATGTTCAGTGAAGCTGGGTGCAGTGATGGTAATCAAAAAGTGGTGAACTTATAACTGGCCCCTTTTTCTCCTGGTTATACTAATGTAAAGCTGCTATATCCCCTTCTACCTAGCCAAAGGTACCATAAAATCAGCAGGGCAGACTGCTCAAAGGGCAAATAATTTTGCTTCCCAGTAAACCCTGCAGATATAACCTCTTCCCCAGGCTCTCCTGGCTGTTAAAAGCAACTATTCCACACAGAACTTGCTGTCTCTTTGCACACGAAGGAACAAAGTTCATGGGGATTTTCCTTGCCAGTGGGACAGCAGTAATGATGTGCAAAGCCTTGAGCACATGAATATTTTTTCCTCATCATGCTCAAGAATTTTCTATTCACAAACTTCATCTCCCTGCCAGTGCTGAAAGGAGACCGTAGCAAAGGCTCAGAACCTCGGAGGAGTTTGACTGCTGCAACACATCTGAGTCTGCTGGACACCACCAGAGCTCAGAGGCTGTGAAAACTGAGGAGAAACATCTTCCTCTCAAAGCTAATACATCTCTTAGTGATGCGAGGGGAATGTTTCAAGGGTCCTGATCACAGAACCAAAGAGCAGTTAAAGCTGGAAAAGACCTCTAAAATCATCAAGCCCAATTATTAACACAGCACCACTATGCTCACCACTAAACTATGTCTCAAGTGCCACATCCACATGCTTTTTGAACACCTCCAAGGATCTGACTGAAACTGATCAACCAGTCTCATTCTATGTGCTTGCAACTGGACATTTGTTGCTTCGAAGACAGAGATACCTTAGGAAAAAAGGGATGGCACCAACGGATAAAAAATCATGTTGGAAAAGGAAAACCTTGGGAGAGGAAAAGATAAATGACACAGCTGGGTTGTAGGAACTGCAGGATGCATGAAATCCTGGCCCCACTTGAGTCACTTTGCCATTTACTTTGTGAAGGCAGGTGACTGAAGAGTCCAAAATCTCCTCCAGTTGCCACAGAAAAAGGTGCACAGCTGATGTTTCCCATCCTTGCTTACACAATCCTAAAAACTGCCCTTTGCCACAGTCACTGCAGCTGATCCACAGGAGCACTCTTTACAATTGCTAACTGTATTTTTAGCTGACCTTGCACATGACTCAGTGGAGAGAAATGAGGAAAGACATTCCCATGGGATTCCCAAGCGCTCTAAACAGCACCACAGATCATCACAGCTGTGAGAGTCCAAGAGAAAAGACAAAAAGGAGACATTTCCTCTGCTCAGATGTATCCTGCCACCAGGGAATCCGTTTGCAATTTAATAAGCATCTCAATGACATCAACAACTGGTAAAAAGGACACTGAGCAGACATGGCTGTAACTGATCACGCTTTCCTAGAGAACCAAGAGAGGTTTATTTTTCAGCCAGTGCTAGATTTTGGTCTTTTCTTGATTAATCTGTGTGGCAGGTTTTATGATTTTGATAATAAGTCCATAAAGTTCTATTTTTTGGAGCAGCTGGAATCAAAGGAAGATAAGTGCTTCCATCCCATAGCACTCCTCCATAATGTACCAGTGGTTCTCCATAAAAAGAATATACTGAGATAACACACAAAAACTTGTGTGTGGATTTTTTGTTTGTGTTTTTTATTTTTGTTGAGGTTGGGATTGAAAGTACTTGAGATAGTATTTCATGTTCAGACTTAGGTGTTTATTATTTTTTATTAGTATAATAGCTTCACAATTAAGAATTTTGTAGTCTTTATATTAGTAAGGCACAAAATGGCTAACTATCTCTTGTTACAAGGTCTTTTAAGACTAAACTATCTAATTAAGAAATTATACTTAGATTAATTTTTTTAAAATTTAATAACTGATTCTCTGAAGCTCGTTAATGCGGACTTTTCTGCTTAATTACAAAATACTACTTAAACTCATGAAGAAGGAAGAAGAAGAAGTTGAAGAAGAATAATTTGCCTCTGCTCTAAACTTTCATCTTGTTTTATATTTATTACTAGATTCTAAAACTCTAAACTTTAAGTTTTCTACCCTGTGATATACGCTTCCAACTAACTACATACTAGTCATTTTAGTGCTATTAATCAATTACGGAAGTTTTCTCTCAGGTTAAATGTAGTGCTGTCTTGTGAGTCTGTGCCTTTCAGCACAGAAAGTTTAAAATTCTCAGCATCTAGGACTCCAACAGCTGGGTACAGCCTCAACGAAGGTTCTGGATAGACACTCTTCTCACTTCAGCCTCAAGAGGAACCTCTCTGTAGCTAATTTGCCTGAGATCCATGTTTAGCAGCACAAACTTCCCAGGCTATGAATTAAACCTTTAGGGGTTAATGGCTGTGTTGTTTTTAGTAGGTGTAATGAAAAGAAAGTCTGATACTCGGGAGGAGAATAAAAGCTTTCATAGTGCAAGGTTAATCTGCTGGTTACTTGTGCAGCTCACAAAAGCACCAAAGCCCTTTGGAGTTTTAATCTCCCTGGTTCAGCACTTGGTCACTGGCTGTCTGCTTCCAGCCTGCAGGGCTGGGGGCATTTGTGCCAGAACTGTTTATTCTGAGAGGCAGGGTTGTTGTTTTTCAGCAGGAGGATAGCAGAAAGCCAAGAGCCAGGCTCTGTTCAAGGGGCTTTTTTGCAGATTCAGAGGCATCTTGATTCGAGACCTCATTCAGGACAGGACTAGGACTGCTTGTTAACAACTCTCTTGATGAGTCATCTTCTTCCCCAGTTACTAGGGAAGATAATTTGGATCCAGAGAATCCATATTCCATTTATATTTGATGTGCCCTTCAGCTTGGTATGGTGGCTCACATTAAGGTCTGTGTCCTGGAAAAATATCTGAGATTTGTTCTGAAAGACTCAGATTCCCAAAAAGGACAAAATGACTTTTCTTTCAGCAGAACGTCTTGAGTTATCCTTCACCAAGTGTTTTGCCAAGCTAATTTAAAGGCAGCAGTGTCTTCTCTGTGCTGTTAGACTGGATACAAGAGTGCTGAATGCACTTTGCTGGGAATTCTGCCTGATCTGCCTCTCCTCGAACTGCTCAGAACAGAACCACCTGGACAATCCTATGCTCAGTTTTGGCAGCATTGACCTTTACAGAGTGATGAATTCTTCTACATTCCTTGTTCCCACCCCATTCCCACTAACACGATCATTTCTCATTGCAGGTAGATCACCTCACCTCGAGGTGTCTGAAGAGCCACCTCTCACCTCAGACACAGCAAACATTTTGCAGGAGAGAAATGGTGAGACAAATTTGAACCAAGCTTTGCCACCCCAGAGCTGAGCAGCCCAGAACAGGCTGGAGGAGCTCACCTGCTTCAGCTTGGTGCCCACCATGGAAGCGCTGCTGTCCAGCACGAACACCACGTTCTTTGGCAGGGGAGGAAGGTCTGTGGGGGCAAAGTAGTGCACAAAATATCCATTGAGGATCTGTGGAAGAGAAAAGGAGTCAGGAATCAAAGGCAGATCGTGGTGCAATGTTCTACACAAGTCATTATGGGATATTTGGATATTTGGGTGCTTTTGTGGCTGTGTCTACACTGGAGGGTATGAATGCTCCTTGGAATCCCTCTTAATTCAGTTCCCAGATACCCTTGGGATCCCCCCTTAAATCAGTTTATCCAGACTGGATGAGCCAACTGGAGCTCTCCACATCTCCTTCTACCATTAACATCAGGGATTCCTTCCAAATGCAGCAAGGATGTAACACATGTGCCACAGATCAGAACCACAACATTCCCTTGAAAAACTGGCCTTGTATCCTGATATGTACAGCCAGTATATTGAGAAACTGAAAAGCAGACACAAAAAGGAGCTCAGTGAAGTTGAGGTTTAAGTCCATCTTGTGGCTGCTAATTGACTGGTTTTGTTTTGGACAGTTCTTTCAAGATGGAGGAGTAGCCTTCACTTGGAAAGCATTTCTAGGAATTTGGAGCAGGCAAAACAATTAAACCATCTCCGGTACAGTTAATAAAACAGAAAAGATGAATCATGTGTACAGTACCTGAACATCCCCAACACTCAGCTCCCTGCTGACATCATATCTAATTATGAAGTCTCCCAAAATTCCATTTCGGGCGATCCTGGTTTGCTCAACAACACTGGGGTTGAATGTAACCTTAGCTAAGGTTTTGGTGTGTCCAATCACAGTAGAGGGAGGAGGAGACACATCACCTGTTGGGATAAAACCACAATAGCACAGGTTTTTCCCACTGCCTTACAGATGACAAAGCACAGCACAGGTGGTGTTGCCATGGAACCAAGTCAGCCAGCAGAGTGACTTACTGGGCTTGAAGATTCAGCTCTCCAATGATAAAAAAAGAGAGATAAAAAAAAAATCATTAACCCATCTCCTCAAACTTTAAACTGAAACCCATCTTGCAGTGCTCTCAGGGATATAAATGTTTGTAGAAAATTCCTGTATTCAGTCCTGTTTGGCCAAACACACAACCTCAGACATACACATGCTGTTCATTCCAGGCAGCTCTAGACATCCAGGATGCAGATTCTACACCTGAGATCCTGACAGTCTATGCAGGTATGGTTCATCTGACCTGTTTGAACATTTCTTGCAGGATTAGATGAATCACACTGTAGATTTTTCCTTATTGATTATAAGGAATTCTTGAGATGGCATGTTCAGACATGCTGCAGGCATGTGAGGTGGGATTGATCTGAGTGACTAATCCCTTGATCTGACAAGTGTCTTATGTGTAATGTCTACATTTTAACAAGTCCCCTTAGCTGCCTTTATGTTCAGCAAAAGTTACCATTATAGTCACCACAATTTCAGTCTAATTCAGACAAAATCCAACACTGCCAGTGCGGTCACACAAATTGCAGATTTAACAAAGATGTAACTCATCCTAGACTCTGAAAAACCTTCCTGAATCAAAAGAGGGATGTGCCTGGCAGAGGACACCTCAGATAAAGAGAATTATTTAGATCTATTTACCCTGCAGGAAACTCTCCTTGTATTGTTATCTGTGCTCATTCTCTAAAAGTTGAAGGATGTGGAAGCGCCCTGTTTCCTCTCTATATAAACAAAATCCCACCTTACCCTCTTTTGGTTTGCCAGCTGTTTCCCTCTCAACTCCATTGGGACCCTTACATGAGATGGATTTGGCCCCTGAACTTCTCCAGATTTTGAGGGCTTTCACCCTTTTCCTAACTGACTTTTGAAAACACAAAAATATATATTGCCAACTGAAGGTGTTCTTGGGCGCTTTAGCTCTCACAGTGATTATTCTAACACTCCTCTGAGGCACAGAAGTTCTGTTATGTCTGCTCCTGGGCTGGGTAGAATTAGTAGAAATCAGCTGCTTAATTACACTGTGAGGGGAAATCTCAAATCTTTTCCAAAAATGCCTAAAAAATCTGTGGTGAATGGAAGTTAGGGATGGGAGAAGTTCAGTTTCAGTTTTGGTGTACACAATGCAAATAACTACATATAAGTTTATTTTCTAGATTCTACTATGCAAGTGGAGATCAGGTCGAAAGTGTCAGAGATTAGGGTATTATACATCTGTCCAGACAGACATCTGCTTTAGGGTAATTTTAATTAACAATAAATTAACTATAGTGATCCAAATGACAAGGAGCAGGTAGGCTGGGAAAGCTCCATTCCAGGGGGTCCCAAAACTCAAAATGTAATGGGCAGTGGCACTTCACCTTTGTAAAGAGCTTTGAGCAGCATTAGGGAAAGTCAATGTGACATCTGTGAGCAGCAATGAATGCAACCTCACATCCCGACCCCACAGTGATTTACAAAACCAGAAATATGGGATTATGTCTATTTAACAAGCAGGAAAACGGAGGCATGGGGTGGTTACCTAACTTACTTGACATCCCCCAGGTGGAAGTCCACAGAAATGCCAGGATTAGGGTCCTTGTGGGTTTATGAAATGATTAGCCAAATCTGAAACTTTTACTCTGAAGTGCCATGTACAATCTAGGTTCCTCTAGGCAAAGGAATGAGAGTAGGATTCATAAATCACTAGCACTTCAGAATGTTACTCCAGGATGATTTTGCTTTGCTTTCACAGCTGTCCTGTGAGTGCATTTGAAAAGACAGGGCACAAGACTGTTCTACTGACATAGGGAAAGTTTTTATCACAGGCCCAATTTTACACAAGCAAATTATAGTTAGAGGATTGTGAAACAAACTCCTCAGCAAAAGCCTTGCCCAAGGAGACTGAATGATAGAGATCACTCAATTTCAGTAAAATCAAGAACTGACTGCATCACAGCTTCTCTGTGAGAGCTCCTGTCCACTCATCCTGATGGAAACAGAGAGGGAGGTCCCAGCTAATACACTGAAATCACATAAGGACACTAGTTTTGTATCTTAGAGAGGGCTTATAAAATGACTACCCAGAGCTTTGACATTTTTTCTAAAATCCATGTACAGTTCAGATTTCTCCAGGCAAAAAAAAGTTATAAATCAACATCACAATAAGATTTTACCTCATTCTTGATCTGTTTTTTATTTTTATAGCTGCCCTTTGGTCTGAGGAATTGGCAGAAACAATATGTTTTTAATACAAAATGCATCAGATTTGCTTGTATCTGCCTTCTTGAATTTTCCATCTGTCTTCTATTGCTTCCAGAAATCCCATTTAACTGCCAGTGTGGGAAAAGCCTAAAATACATAGAAATGGCTTTAAAGTTCATTTATAATTTCTGATCTGGGGGTTTCACATTAATTCTCCTCAACTGCTGAAAGGAAAGCCTGCTGTGGGTTAGGCTGCCTGGTCATATCACACCAGGGTCAGTGAGAATCAGTCAGAAGCTCCCTCCTTAGTCCTCCTGCACATCCCTGTCCGTGGCCTTTGGGCAGCACTTCCATGTTTCTCTGCCACAAATACAGTGATGGGTGATGCCATGCCACAACAGCACAAGCTCCAGTCTTAAAATTTCTCTGGACCACTGGAAATCAGCTGATTTAGGCAGCAACTCCCTGCCTCAGTTTCCCCACTTGTTAAATGAGCATAATCACACGTAACCCATTTTTTAAAGCAATGTGGAATCTAGGTGGATCACACTGCCTCCCTCTATTGCTCCTCAGAACACTCTCTGGAGGTGATAAATGTCATCCTTTCTGACATAGACAGTGCTTTAGGGATCTCTGGAGAGGAAATTTCCAAGGTTGTCTCACACAGCTATTTTAAGTGACAAAAATTGCTGAGGAATCTCTCCCATTCTCTTCATAGCCACTCATCTCCATTCCTGGGACAGAAATTAAAAACCAAAAAATGGTCTCATAGAAAAGGTCCAAGAAAACTTTTTTTTTTCTGGAATAACAAAAATCAGGCCTGGAAGGTAACTTATCTAATTCATCCCACGTTCCCAGACTGAATCCCTCCCTACTTAGTTTTTTGATACAATCAGGAAACACTCCAGACCTCCAGTAATGGAAACTCAGTGGCTGCACTTGCCAGTCCTTTTCAGAGCTTCATTTTTTTCACTGTTGAACATTTTCAATGTCCAATTTACATTTTTCCGTGTGCATTATAAACCCATGACTTCTTGTTGTTTTGGTTATTGACACAGAAGCCACAGTATCCTTTTCCTCCTAGCAGCAGCCTTTTATATTCTTGAACACAGTTCCTATGTCTTCCTCCAGGTTTCTTTTTTAGGCAGCACTTGATATCTGGATCACAATTACTCTCCTCTGTTTATTGGCCTTGTTCTTTTTAAACAAGTGGCAGAGAGAGAAAAATCTATGAGATATTTCAGAGCCCAGAGCATGGATGAGCTCCAAATGCTTGGGCTGGTTTGTGCTCACACCGAGGGATTTATTAGAGCCTTCAGACAAACTTTCCACTAAATTCAGCTGAACAAGTAAACAGAGCAGGAAAAAGCATTTTCCAGATGAAACTGTCATCCTCACAAGAGGAACAGTTAAACCTAAATTATTCTGGAGTCTGGCAGATTCAGGATTAGAGCTCAAATGCAAAGTTTGTCCTCTGCTAACATGTGGAAACTTCCAGACAGCTGTTCTAAGAAATAAAAAGCTTTCTGAGACCTTTGACTTCAGAAAGAAACACTCATCCTCGAGCAGCCTTGTCTCTCCTGCCCAAGCCCATGGCTTGTTCTCACACAGCTACACTGGAGGAACAAAATCAGGGCAACATCCAGGACATCATTCAGAAAGTGGCTCCATTCTGAGGTTGCCAGAGAAGGTCAGGACCATTGGCCTCAATGGCTCCTGTCCTGGGGTGAATATGTGACAGAAGACAACACCTGCACATGCCAAAAGATCATTTTCCAAAACTCACATGCCTAATGCCTTCCTTTGGGAAAAATACAACTCCCAGAGGGAGCCATGTGCACAGGAGTTACTGCAGAAGGAAATATCCTAGAAAAATCTGTCATCACATTGTCTCTGTTCCCCTTTCAGAGAGGATGGACACAGGACTTTCTGAGAGACAAGAAAAGGACACATCCACAAGTCAGACTGGAAGAGACACTGGGATGCTGGTGGCTCAGACACTCAGGGGAAGCTGCCATGGGCAAAGCACCCACCCAGGTGCCAGGGGCAAGCACAGCCCAGCTCAGGCTGCAGCTGGTGTTGGACCAGATACGGAAAGAGGTGAAACCTGGGAGGTGGGAACTTTGTCCTTATCGAGTGAACTCAGCTGTGAGTGAACAATTCTCCTGCCCAAGGCAGTGCTGAGACATTCACACAGACCCTGAAGCTGTTCACTCTGCTGGTGGGACATAATTGACAACAGTGCTAATTTATCAGGCAGCTGTGTCATCTGAGAAGGTGTAAAAGACTCCCCAGGTGTCCCATGATCCACAACATTCCATCACTCAGGTGTCCTTGAGCCACAGCATTCCAACAACCATTACAAGCTCCCCACCCCTGGGCAGGTACCTGGGCATTCCCATGAACCTGAGAGAATGTGAACCCAATAGATTGCCCATTCTGTGGGTTTCCTCAGGATTTTCCTCACCACATGATGGGTCTAGCCAGTGATCACCACTTTGACCAATGGACATTGAAATTGCAACAACCAAGTCTCATCACAAGTCTTTCAGGTGGTGAGATCTTTCTACTCTTATACATTTTCTTAAGTGATAAGTTTATGGTTTTATATTGTCATATTACTGTAGATAATAAGAAGCAAAACATATCTGTTTTTCTGTGCAACCAGATTGTTGTAAAATAAACCTAAATGTGTGTATTTACAAACACTGATGAATCAGTGTAGTTTCAAGAACTTGGGTTGCCCTCACCTTTTGGGTTGTAACAACCTGAGGGCACAACACATTTTTCCTCCACTACTCTCAAGGTAATTTATTAATACTTATCAAAATCTCGTATTTTATTATTTACTGTGAGATAGTTTAGACATAGGAAACAGAGGAAGAGAGCTTTAATGACATATTCAACCTCAAACCAGTCAGGCAGTACCATTTTCCAATGTTCCAATGTCCAACCAAGTGGTACTGAAGAGTTTTAAGCCGTGGGAATCCAAGAGAGAGGAGACACTTTTTTCTGGTTTACACCCAATATACAGACTGTCTGCCAAGCAGCCCCTCTTTAAATGTGAGATTCACAATTCACCAGTCTTTCACCTAAAACCTCATATCCTTCCCTGGAGGTCTCACTGGATGTGCAGATCCCACAGTTTTTGGGTGTCATATGAGCAAGAAGGGAGCAGCTAATGGCTCTGATGGTTCTGATGGCTCGTTTTTGGATCCATCTTGAGAGATGAGTGTCAGCTAAAATATAGTGGACAGCCACATGAGATGATTCCAGACAGAAAGAGTCTGAAATTGAATTCTGAACACAGATAAAGCACAGGGAATCTGAGCTTCAGTTGCATTACCCGTCCTGCAATGGAACACCTATTTTATACACATTTTACTGGCTGGGGAGGATTACAGAATCCAACAGCTCAGGCCCATTTTTATATGAGCTCTTTGAAATCTGAAGCATGATGCCAAGAATGTCAGTGCTCCCAGATTGCCATTTGGATAGTGAGTTACATGAGTTTTCCCTGTTATGTCATTTACATGTAGGAATTTCCATCCTGTGCTGGACCAACAGCGTGTCTGCTCTGCTCAGTCTGTCTCTACCCTTGATCAATGCCAGATGTCTTGCAGGAAACCACATGCCAACAATGCACTGTGCTTTTCCCTGATAGGTGAAAAAGGCTTCCTGCCCCTCCTGATGAGGAGCAGAGCACATTTATCACTTGGCACGTGGATGTATGACACAGAGGCTAATGAGGCTTGACCTGAAGATAGCCCAAGTCACTGAGAGTCTTGATTTCATGTGATCTGGATGAAATCAGGAGGATCCCACTGAGCAATCAGTTTAACTCCGGTTCACATGCATTAGGATCTTTCAGTGGCAGATATGTGCAGCTCCACTGATTTTGCTGGCACTGTGTTACTTGGACTGACTGAGGGTCAATTCCCAAAAGACTCTGCATCCTCCTTCCATCCTTCTTTTTGGTGCTTTTTGACAACATGCAGCAACCACAGTATCCTGAGCTGTTGGTTTATGCCAGAAAGAGTTATGTTTACACTGTCTGAACCGTGAGCAAAGATGGTTGGGGTAAGAGCTGATGCTCAGATAGCAATTAGTGCTTTGGCAAAATATGGATTTTCCTCTTGGAATTTCCCATGTTCTGAAGTGCAGGATTTCCTATCTTGCTTGGCATGGATGGATGGAAAAAACAATTCACTTAAAATAAACAGTTCCCAGGAGATGCAGAGGCCAGGGAAGAGCCTGCTCCAGTGCTGAGCACAAGGCCTGAAGGCCCAGTTCAAAGCTCTTAAAGACAATAGCAAAGAAAAAAGCTCTTTTGAGATGAATGGGATCAGCCCTATATTCATTAAGCTTCAAAGTACTCACAGACTGAGGCACAGATACCACACAGACACAGTCATCCAGAGAAAACAGATCCAGTGCTGCCAGACCCCACAAATAACCATGACAATCACGGGTCATAAAATCTCTCCTCACCTGTGGGGGTCCCAGTTTTTTGTGGATTCTAGTCTATCTTGAAGTCTAGGAAGCTTTCTGCATGAATGAGGGTCAAAGTTGGGGTTCCCCTGGGGGTCAGGGCACCCCAGAGCAGACAGAGAAATATTCCTGGCGCCCTGAGCTTCCACACTTACCTTCAGCTTTCCCATTGCCTTTCTGCCTGCTGTTCCGAAGGGGAGGCACCTCCAGGGACACTATCCCTGAGTTCTCCAGGATGTTCACCTCCACCCGGAGCCGCCCCACCAGCTGCTGGGGCCGGATGCTGACGGTGTACTCGTATTTCCCCAGTCTCCTCTGCAGGAGTTCTTCGTAATGCAATATGAACCTGGCCTGCATCTTGCGAGGAATGAAGACAGAGGCCTTGAAAGTCTCATAGCCATTCTCCCTGGAAGGAAAATCCAAAGAGAGCTTCACATCCCATACACATCACATGTTGCCTCCTCCCCCTCCCCCCAGTAGTTTTGCCTGATCCTGTTCTTTGTAAATAATCAATTGAATCTTCCCACCAAATCTTGTTGAACACCTGTTGCATTTTACCATTGAACTTTGTTGCTTTACTGCTTTAAATAAATAAAGCATATTCTTGCTTCCCTCTTGAGTGAAGTGGATGACTCTGCCCATGACAGCACCCTTATTTTCCTCTCTGTTATTCAGGAAGTAACAATAATTCTATCCCCCAGTTGTATATTCTGGAGCATCTTGGAGTTTGTTGTGTGACAGGATTAGAAAAGGCCACATACAATTTTTCATGGCTTGGAGTATAGGAATGACACCAGGCAGTGCAGATAACATTCCGTTTAGCTGCTCCTTCCTATAAATCCATGGATGGGCATGCCAAGGCAGCCAAGATAAAGATGGCAGAAGAGGGCATCACTTCGCAGAACCCAGCACAACACTCACCTTCCTTCTGTGGGGCTTGGAGGTTTCTTGTGCCTTTCTTTGTCATCAGTGCTATTTTTCTTTTCCTTCCCCGTGACCTCTCCATAATAAGTCTTGTTGCCAATGCTCCTGGAGAGATCAGAGGTGTCAGCATGGTCACTCTGCACCCAAGTACAGTGACAGGTGTACATTTGCTGCAGGTGCATTCACAGACTTTGATATGAGAAGAACCTCAGAGTGCTGCTGGTGTCACTCTCCTGAGTCCACCCAAGTCTCTGGGACAGAAGCCAATTCAGAAGTTCCCTGGCTGGAAATACCAGCCCAGTACAAAGGCAAAAGTCTCCTATTCTTCCCATTCACCCTAAATGGAGGTGTTTCTTAAAGAGTGGGTCCCCTATCCCCTTCAGTCAAGTCTGAAGCTGTGGCCCCAGTATCTATCTGTAGAGAGGATCTGAGCATGATCAAACCAAATACATTTGAGATCAAGAGTTTAATTTATTGGTCATTTCACTATGAGGTTTCTCTCTCACACCTCCAGCAGCCACTGAACCTATCTGCTGCCTGGAGCTGACTTCTGCTCCAATGTGGAGAACATGAAATAACAAGAAGATTCTCAGGCATTACAGTCAGTCAGGTGAGATAAACATATCTGCCAGTGCTGTTGAAACTTTCTCTGGAAAGGTCTTTAAGGTCTTGAAGAGAGTTTTCTCATTCAAATCAGAGAGAGGAGGAGAAGGAAGTGGTTAAAAGACACTCAGAGGGGAAACTGAATAGTTTAGAATAGTTTCCCTCCCTGTTTACACTGAGGATTTGCATTTAGTATTGTGGCGTCCATAGACTTGGTCTGTGCATTACTTACTTACATGGTAAAGTTGGAGATGAAAGCTGCAGCTGGGATCTGCATCTCAAACACGGCTTCCCGTGCCTCGGAGCCGCTGTTCACCATGGTGCAGGACACCGTGGTGAAGGCATACCGGGAGATGATCGTGGATCTCACGTGGAACTCAGACATCCGAGGCCTGGTTTCCTACAGGAGTCAAAAAGGTCACCCCTAAACAGACAGCTGGATAACTCACCCCTTCAGGGTTTCAATGGGTTTAAGATTTAATATGGACTAGAAGCTCCCACACAATGGGTATTAGACCTCCTGACAACAACAGGCAAGCTGGGCTTGTCCTTAAAATTTCAAGTGACCTCCAAACAGTAAATCAGAAATGTGCCTTTGTTCATGCACAGAGGCCACAGACATTGTCCAGTGCTTGGGAAAGGTCTGAGAGCTGCGCTTATAAGTTGTAAAACACCCTGACAGAATCCATCTGTGTCCTAAACTGAAGTCTTCAACTCTGACTGTGTGAGAGGATCAGGATTATTCCCTTGTGACCTGGGAAGAGAAGCCCAAAGTATGTCCCCATGGGGTCCAGAACTGTGTCACAGACCCTGCTCTGTGCACTGTGCATAAGAGCAGATGGAAGACTTCTTGAAAAACTGACATCACCATTTATGAAGAAGCACCTCCAAATTCATCCAGTCAGATCCCTGAGTAATGTAAACAGAGAAACTTCTGTCAATGGAGTCAACTGAGTCCTCCTCTGCTGAGAATCCATCCTGGAAGTCTGATGAAGAGACTTAATAAAAAACATTGACACTGTGACATCTCAAGCAAAATATTTTAAGCTTTTTAGCCCACACTGGACTCCTTCCAGCAGAGAAGCAGCAGAGACAGCAGTGAATGACACATGATGTAGCAATGGAAGCTGAAAGCCAATTTCTGCTTCTTGGGAATGTGTTTTCGTGCACAAGTCCTGAGTTGGAGCATTTCTCCAGACTAATGTGTTTTTTGACAGCAACATCTCCATGGAGCTCACATGTTTTCTTCCTGGAATACTTCAGTATACTTAACTGTAAGCAGCCCTTGAAAAAGAAAAATCTGTACATTGACTTACACAATCAAAGACCAAACCCTCAAAAGCAGAAGGGAGATAAAGGGTAAAATACACTGTAAATACAGAGCAACCCCACTAAGCCAAATACAGTGAGACTCTTCCTATTGAGGTTGGTAAGAACTCACAGCCACGTAAGAGTTGTGAGGACAAGAACAGACTCTTCAGCTGCATGCCCAGGCTTTCTTTCAGAACAAAAATAATTTTGGCAAACAGCTTAAGAAAGGGAGCAAGTGTTTGTCTGAGTATGAAACAAGAACATTTCTGCAGTAGCTGATGGCAACAGAACTAACTGAGCATCCAACTAACCAAGCTGCTGGGCTAGTGAATTCTAGGCAAATGGGAGAATGAGGATCCACTGGAAACACAGATCTACCAACAGACTTGGCATAAAGCCCTGCCTGCCTACTTGCAAGGCTTGGAAAGACTGATAATGTGTCTCAGATGAACCTGGTCATGATAGATATCTGTAATTGGGGAATGTGCTCTGTGTCCAGGATCCTTACATGGAGCACAATGGCAAGAGATTAGAACTTCCAGGGTAGGATTCACCTCACTGATTTTAGGCAGATCAGTGCAATGGATCTGTGGATCTAGGCTAGGACACCCCTGCACAAATCTAATGTTCCACCCTTAGACCACTGCTTAATTAACTGCTGTTAATTAGAAGTAGATCCTGCTGTTCTCAGGACCTTCCCTGATACATAGGCATGGCTTCCCAGTCTCATTATCCTGAAGGTGGAGAAGATGGGGAGTTTTGATTGAAACAGGGTTGTAGGAATGTTTTCAGATAGAATGAGCTGATGCTTCATTCAGTCTTCCATGCCACTAATTGCCTGTGACATAGCAAGGCACACAGAGGATTTAATAACAGAAGTTATAGAAAGAATCAGAAACTACAGCAAATTCTTTGGTGTCAGCCCTTCTGCATTCACCCCCACGTGGTGCAGTTCATAAATATCTGTGTTTATATGTAGCTGACAGATGATCAGCAAAAGAGGATCAAGCCCTTTGCCTTTCACTTGAGATACAAGTGGCTCAGCAGTGACCTGTCTGACAGTGTGAATGCACTGACGGATTCACAGGAGCTCAGGAAGTCTTTCAAATGTGGCAGAGAGCATGAACTTGCCTTTGTTATGACAACAACAGGAGAATGGTTGTGTTGGGTGAGAAAAAAAGCAGTTCTAACCCTGTAGCCTGTCACTGGCAGAGACCAACAGCACATGCTTAGAGGAGAGTGTAAAATCAGTCCAACCTGCACTGATACTACCCTGAAATATTCTCTCAGTTTTCAGTAATTTGTGGCTGAGGGAACTCCAGGGTCAAGGGTGGTATTTTTGTAATATATTTGGATTCTATGGATTTCACTTCTATTACTTTGCACAGCTGCTTTTTGAATCCATGTAAACTCTTAGCATCCGCAACATCCTGCTGCAAGTTCCACAGCTTAATGGTATTTTATATGCAAAAAAAAAAAAAAAAAAAAAGTCACTTAGGGTTTTTTTGCTAAATCTACTCTTGGCTGGCTTCAGCTGATCTCTGTTATAGAATCACAGGATGGACTGAGTTGGAAGAGACCTTAAAGCCCATCCAGTTCCAACCCTTGCCATGGGCAGGAACACCTTCCACTAGACCAGGTTGTTCCAAGCCTTGTCCAATCTGGCCTGGGACACTTCCCGGGATGGGGAAAATACCTCCATCCCACTGAACAAGCTCCAGTTCTGATATCCTTACAATCTGACAAATGGCAAAAAAACACGACAAAAAAAGATATTCAACATCCCTCCCTCTTCCTGGTGGATGTGAGTTGCAGTTGGGAAAATCAAACACTGAATTAGGGCATCACATAGAGCTGAGGATGAAAGAATTGGTTCACCTTCCCATCCCTGGAAGGGATCTGCTATTCCCTGTATATAGAAAATATAAATGGTGGGGGCACAGTCCATTTCCAAACAGGTTGCTCGGTCAGGCTGGGCAGGCAGCCTGAGTTCCACTCTGTCATTCCTGTGCTGCATTCCCTGGAGCTCTTGCACAATCCATCAGTGCCTGGTGCTCAGACTTACAGCTGCACAAATGCCTGTTTGCTTTCTGCACTTTTTATTGAGGCCTTGTCTTAGGTGGGAAATAGGGGTGTGTGTTCTATTCCCATCTGCCAGAGGCTTCTTTAGCAGACACCTGTCTTTTCAAACCAAGACACCCTTCAGAAGATAAGAGGCAGCTCAAAGGAAAAAAAAAAAAACAAACCCATTTGTTTAATGTTATTATTACCATGACTTATCATCCCTATTAAAAATTAAGTGAGGGAATGCCAAGGCAGCAGATTAGCACACTGCCATGAGGCATGTTGGCTGGATGCTTTGTGGAGGTGTCCTGGTCATGATGATGAACTGGCATCTGAGATTTTCTCACCAAACAATTTTTTTATGCTCATTTACATGAAATATTTGGAAGAACAGAAAAAGAGCTGAATATATGAAATCCATTCAGTATTTTTGCTTTTATCAGTTACTTTTATCAAAACAAATTGACTGTCTCTCAGATTAGAAGTAATAAACTGGTAATAAGCCTGAGAGTTTCTCTCTAGGCTGCAGATTCCAATTTGTCAAAGATGAAGGGTTAAGGTAGCTGTTAAGGCGATGGCTGCTCAGTGTGTGAAATGAGTTCCACCAGTTCTCAACTGGGAAGTCCCCCAGAAAAGCCAGGAAAACAATTGCTGGCCATGAACAGCAATTCTACTGGCTGCCTCTCTACATCTAAATTTTAGCTTTCTGTGCTGGAAGAAGGATATTTGTCACCATCATATTTTCTGGAAAAATCCCCTTGCCCAGGATTCTTCTCCTGGGAAGCTGAGAAGCCTCAGAGAAAAAGGAAAACAATATTATCTCATTTGCTTCTCCTGTGTTTTGCTACTTTGGAATGTGGTTGGAGATTGTTTATACAACAGGTGATTGTTTTGTTGGTTTCATGTGAATTGTTTTTGACCTACTGGCCAATTACAGCCAAACTGTGTCAAGGCTCTGGAAAGAGTCATGAGTTTTTCATTATTATCTTTTAGCCTTCTGTAAGTATCCTTTCTGTATTCTTTAGTACAGTTTAGTTTAATATTCTTTAATATAATATAGATTATAAAATAATAAATTAGACTTCTAAGAACATGGAGTCAGATTCATCATTCCTTCCTGCTATGGGGCACCTCACAAATACAAGAGATATTGGCTGTCTTGTTTTCTTCCTTTCTCCAGCAGATGTTGTCAGAGAACGACAGAGATCTTTAAATTCCAAAGCAAGCTCCCTTCCTCTTCAAACTCAGTGAGATTTCATCAGGCTAATATTCACTGCATTGTTAAGGTTGGTAGCATTAGATGTTCTTCCTCCAAATCTGGGCTTGACGAGATGGATTGGGAAATATTAGAAGAACCTGTACCTGTTGCATTGATCAAAAGGAAGATTTCTTTTTTGTTTTTTTTTCCTTACCCAGCATTTCACTCTACCTCAAATTGTTCATTCCTGGGCACAGGGACGCACACACACACATATCCAGGGAAAGTGCAGCTCCCATGAGGTAAAACAAAGACAGGGTGTGATACGTACCAGCCTCTGCAAGAACTTGGCCTGTCTTGGGACACGGCGAGCAACCTGCAAAGAGTTAAAGGAGTGAGTGGGTTCTGTTCAGCTTCCAGCAGACTTGATGTCACTTGTTTAATCCCAGACACAGGGCTGTATGACTGATCACCCATGGCCAGGTTCAAATGTTCCTCTGGTTAAAATTAAAACCTGAGTCTCTTCTGCATTAACAGACCTACTGATCAAAGCTCTGCAGTGGAATGTGGCTGTCTCAGGCAAGGAGGTGTGTGCTGGGTGTTTGGCAAATGGGACCCTCTGTATGATGGCAGGAAGGTCAGCCTTCAGCCCTGGCCCTGGATGCTAAGAAATCCCTGGAAGTACTGAAGGCCAGGCTGGATGGGGTTTTGAGCAGCCTGGTCTAGTGGAAGATGTCCCTGCTCATGGCCAGGGCTGGGGACTGGATGCTCTTTAATGTCCCCTCCAACCCAAGTCATTCTATGGTTCTATAACTTGTCATTCTATGTCATTCTATGGTTCTATAACTTGTTTAAATGAATGCTACAGCTACAGCTGTATGAATATTATCTCAAGAGCAGATCTGTTGCCTAAATACTCTCCACAGCTACTGTGTATTTATTGTGCAGTGACAGAAAAGCATTGGTTATGTGCAAAACAGGAATAAAGATATTTAAATTCAGCCACAGACCTTATTATGAAACAAAGTGCTTCACCTGTGACTGTGCAAGTACTCACTGTCTCACCCTTGTCATCAACTCCTCTGACTTCTTCTCACATGGTTGCTCAACAACATCTCCAAATCAAGTCCCTCCCCAAAGCAAGTCTTTTGTCAATGAGGGAAGCCAAGTGCCAGCTTAAAATGTCAGTGGAACCCCAGAGAGAAGAAGAATGCAACAATACATTTTTACCTGATTTGCCCTTTCAGTTTATTTACTCTGAAATAGCAGCAGCCTTTGCCAAGGAGATGATTTTATGTCTGTTTATATTGTGCATTGAAAAGCTCAGGAATGCCCAACGGGGAAATTAAAGTTTTATCCACGAGAATCTTTACTATTTCCTTGTGCATCATTTTGGCCAACATCTTGTGAAACTAGAACCAAGGGAAAACAGCTCCCGAGGGAGAGGGAGAGGAGAGGAGAGGAGAGGAGAGGAGAGTCGTTTGCATCTTAAGTTTTGGAAGAAACTTTCTGTCTGGGTCTGTTATCTCAGACAAATAAAGCCCCTCAGGAGCCTGCTGTGAGAGGCTGCAGATTCTCCATCACTGCAGGTTCTTCAAAACAAGACAGACAAATGTCTGTGAAGTTGGCCCTGCTTGGAGCAGAGGCAGGGATGAGAGATCAATAGCTCTCAGTATTTTTTTACTGAAGGTTTACCTTTTGGAAGAAATCCACCTGTTGTTCTGGTCACAGGGTTTTTTTAAGACTAATCAGTGAAACTGGAAACTTGGTTCCTATTTTTATCTTTCCCCACCAAAACCCATCTTGTTTGCTTGCTGAATTGCATAAGAAGGCTCAGTGTGACTTCAAGAACCACCTTCTAAAGTCCTGGGGATACCTGGTGGACATCAGTGAGGAGCTAAGGACCACCAGATAGCAGTATCTTGTTTTCTAGGACTTCATGATACTCCCAAAACACTGCTGCAGGGTTTGTTATCAATCCATCGGACTGATCAAATCAGGCAGCTTCACTGGCATCATCTAATGGAACAATTTCCAAATTACAATCAACTTTCAGCTTTAAAGCTTTCCAACACCCTCATTAAAGCCAGATAATTGCTGGTAGTGGCCCCATAACTTACTGCCATCTGTTAGTCCCGGCATGGTGTATGGGACATAAGCTGTGCAGTGGATTTGTTTCTAGAGCAGTGTCTCAGTCTAGGGGAGCACCTGCCTCTTCTCAGCCTGGCTCAGGTGTTCACTGAGGACACACAGATGTCCTCTTCCAGATCTGGCTGTCCCAGGGCACCAGGTCACCACACCTATTTGCACATCACTGCTTTTCTGGTGGAAGTGACTGCTGCCACTGGGCTGGCAGCAGCACAGCTCCTGTGAAAACACCCTCGAGCAACATCAACCAGGTTACTCCAGCACTGTGAGCCAGTTCTTTGAGCTTTGCAACTGATTTTCCCCCTAAAGCAGGTGAGTGATCCCAGATACCACTCCACTGGCAGTGGTGGAGATACTATCTCCCACTTGGACAGGTGGGTTTGTAAAACAGGGCTGGTTTGTGGCTGGATTCCCCCAAAAGGAATATGCATCCATAGCAATCAGGATTGAAAACAAAGTTTTTGGAAAGATGTGGCTGCTTCTGGAGAGAGATTCTTTCTATTCTAGGAGGGATAGATACAGATACACATGAAGAGTCTCACTCTTCCCACCTGCTGCATGGCAGAAGATGGCAAATACAGACAAATACTGACATTTTAGCCAAACTGGATTATCCCACCTGACCTCCAGCAAGGCACAGGTATTCCATAGTTCCTTCATTGTATTTCAGGCCCACATGGGTGCCTCAGGTGCTACAGAGCCTCTCAGACCTGATCAGATTTAGGTCACACATGGAAACTTATGGACCTGATAGATGTGAGCACAGACCTGAAGCCCTCTTTCATAGAATCCAAGTGGTTTGGATTGGAAGGAACCTTAAAGATCATCTAGTTCCAACCCCTCTGCCATAGGCAGGGACACTTTCCACTTGAAATAGATCACAGCCTCCCAAACCACCACAAAACTCTTGCAAAAAGTTCATTGCTCTTTCAATCCCATTTCCTTAGACAATCTAAGCCACACAATAACACAACATAATAGCCCTCACTTGCAGAATTTTTTTTCCTTTCATTGTCAAGAAGCCTTTTAGTAGCTGAAATTCATGTGCTTTGTTTCATCCAGCACGAGTTAAAAGTCAAGTACAGTAAGACCATAGGCAGAAAAAACTATCCCCCGAGCTTGAAATACTCGGAATTACTCAGACTGGAGCGTGGCCAGGACACGGCGTTAGCTCCCCTGTGCCTGTGAAAAGCCTCGTTAGCACAGCCTGGGGATGGCTGGCAGACGGAACCGAACCGAACCGAACCGAACCATGCCGGGGCAGCAGCACCAGCACGGCAGGGCGATCTCCTGCCTCAGCACCTCCAGCACAACCCCATGCTGCCTGTGGCACCTCCCACGGAGCTCAGCCGCACGGACAGGTGGAATAAACGCATTTTTATCACACTGCCCCGCCTGTCAATACTGCTGCTGAGGAGGCGACCAGCCAGCCGCGGCCACCTGATGCTCCCGACCGACCTCCGCCTCACAACCTACCTGCTCCACGATGCTGTAGTCGGCCAGCAGCTGCTCCTCCAGGTACCTGGCCATCAGCTCCGAGTCGGGCTGTCCCGCCGAGGGGGAGAAGCCCCAGCAGAGGCACAGCCAGAGAAGCATGGTGCAGCGGAGCGCCGGGGCTCCTGGCCCGGCTGCGGGAGCCTGACAGGACACACAGCGACCCACCCTCGCCTCCTCCTCCTCCTCCTCCCCCCCGGCTCGGGACCGGCCCCTTTTCCACGCAGAGCGGCCTCCTGTGCTGCGGGGAATCCCGGCAGGGCCCGCATCCCTCAGCCGGGGTCCCTCAGCCGGGGTCCCTCAGCCGGGGTCCCTCAGCGGAGCCGTGCCCGCTGCCTCTTCCTCAGCCCCCTCTTGTGCCCCGCAGGACGGGGGGCTCCGAGGGGCTGCCACTTGTCATTTAGGCACCTACAGCCCCTCTCAGCGAGGGGAATGCTGAGGGGACAGTTCCTACAGCTGGCTGGGTGCCGAGCAAGGGCCAGGCTGGTGCCCCAGTGTCTCCTACCCACACCCTTAGGGAGCACAAGCCCAGGAGATTCCTCAAAGTTGGGGTTTTCCTAAGGGGTGGTAAAACCCTCTGGTTCCACCCTCTGTGAAGGGAAAGCTTCTCTCACTCGCCATCTGGGGAGCCCCGGCTGGTTTAGGAAAGCAGCCCCCAGGGCAGGGCAGGGCTCCCTCCGCACCCTCACCTTGGCAGCCGCCCCAGCGCCAAGGTGGCCAAGGCACACAATTCCACCTCCCTCGGCCATCCAGACTGTGCTTTCAGCCGGACAAAGCTGGGGTGACCTCCTGCCCTTCCCTACATTTCCCGAAGGCTCCGGGTGAAGGTGGACGCTTGTGGGACAGGCTGGATTCTGCCTGGCAGCTGCCAGGGATGTTCCTGGGGCATGGCTCTGCCAGCTGGCACCGACCCGGCAGCTCTCAGCTCCGGGCGTTCTGGAGCTGGTACCTGCAGCGCTCACCTCACCCCAAATCAGGCGTATTTGCTACTTTGTTTTTCTATGACAGCAGTAGCTTCTCAAATCTAGCAGACTCAAACTTCCTCTTTTTGCTTTGTTTTGGGGTGTTTTTTTGTTTGTGGTTTGTTTTGGGTTTTTTTTTGTTTTGATTTTTTTGGGGGTCTTCTTCTCTTCTCTTCTCTTCTCTTCTCTTCTCTTCTCTTCTCTTCTCTTCTCTTCTCTTCTCTTCTCTTCTCTTCTCTTCTCTTCTCTTCTCTTCTCTTCTCTTCTCTTCTCTTCTCTTCTCTTCTCTTCTCTTCTCTTCTCTTCTCTTCTCTTCTCTTCTCTTCTCTTCTCTTCTCTTCTCTTCTCTTCTCTTCTCTTCTCTTCTCCTCTTCCCTTCCCTTCCCTTCCCTTCCCTTCCCTTCCCTTCCCTTCCCTTCTCTTCCCCTTCCCTTCCCTTCTCTTCCCCTTCCCTTCCCCAATGCTCAGTGTCTCTCTGGACTTTCTGAAGCTTTGTGTCCTCCAGATTTCACAAGTGTTTTTTGAGATGCTGTCCTTTCAGAAAGGAAGAGGACAGCTGGAGATGGAGCAAAGGGAAGGTCATGGTCAGCATCTTTGGGAGTCCTTGTTAGCAAATGGATGGCTCAAACTGAGGCTGAGGTGACACCATGTTGGCACACAGAGCCCTGCTGGCATTGCCAGCAGGAGGGAAGGAATCAAAGACCTGTCCAGTCCTTTTCCCACTGGGATCACTGTCAGCTACAAAGGCTTCTGTAGTGGCCACACCTTCAGTGGGAGCTGCAGAACTGGGCAGCACTGCTGGGACTGATGTAAGGCTGATGAGGAGGGGAAGAGAAGATGCTGGTAGAAAGCTGGAGGGAGGTAGGGACGGGATGCTTCAGGCCCCCAGAAGCAGCCCAAGTGGTTCCTGTACTGATTTGATCCCTGCCAGAAGAAGTTGAAGCATTTTCTTCAGCTCCTCACCTTTTGAAAGTGCAGCGGAAGAGGTCTCAAGCATCCATTTGGGAATCACTGAAGATACTGCGATGGTTCAGGCTGAGACCTGGGTTAAGAACACACCAACAGGATGGTTTTAAGTATTTTTCCTTTGTTTCCAGTTATTCCCAAATGTCTTGCCTAGCTCAGACAGAGAAGTGCATGGGAGCAGCATGGGAAATAGGACTGCAGCCTCCTGTGCCTTCACTACTGACATTAGGGTGGTCTCAACCTGCTCTGTGTTTCATTACCCTGGGGACACAGATGTGTAAAAGTCCTACAATGTATGATTAGAAATGCTGAAAACAGGCATCCAAACCAATATATATAGGATTATTTTCCTCCTGTTCTGGAAAACCTAAAGGGAATCAAAACACCTCTGTAAAAGGAAGCCAAAAGCAGCCTGCTAACCCTAGGGGTAACAGTAGTTTCTGGTCAGCAAGAGGAGATGTTTCTCAGTTTGAAATGACCACTGCACAGTCAGGAGGCATTTGAATACCATCCAAATCTCAGCAGCTGCAGCATTTGGCCACTCCGTATCTCCCACTGCCCAGGCGGGGATCTGAGGTCCAGGTGTATCAAACAGTGAGACTCTGCAAAGATGCTGCAATAAAGCTGAGCCCTAAGCACACCTGGTGAAAAGAGGGTATTCAAGCCAGAACAGGATCCTCCAGGGATAACCAACAGGCATGAGAGAGTGGGCTGGGAAAAGCACTGCCCTTCCTAAAGGGATTAGGAACAGCCAGTTCTGCTTATGCTCCCCACAGCAAGGGCACGTAAGGACACAGCACGTGTGTAAGACCAAGGTGTGTTTTAATGTGGTTCAGATGCAGTTAGGCTTGCTGAGTGAACATTGAGCCTGGGGTCTTGATTGTTCACATTATCCCCTCTTCCTCCTCCTTGGAATACATTCTCCTGGTTTGGGGTGTGAACGTGGCAGGCACAGTTCCGGGGATGCTGCTGGAGTCCCAGACAAGCAGTTACTCAGGTGTGCTCACATCAGACATGTTCGATGCTGATTTTTGCAGACTTAGCAAGATGAGCAGCTGTTCTTTGGATGGGAGCTCAGCAAATTAAATTTCCTGATGTGCCTGCAGCCAGCATGAGCAGAGACAGCAGAGAGAGGGGCATGATCCAACAGCTGAGCTTTCACACACATTTCACCTGGAACAGGTCATTTTATATCAAGGAGTCTCTGTGTTGACACACAAACACAAGCACCTTGGTGACCTCATGCAGGGTGAAATGCCCAACCAGAAGTGTCTGAAACAGCAACTAAATGTACCCAAAGCACCAACAAACTGTACACTTTAGTGGCATTCAAAGCCAGCAAGTGGATCAAGAAATTGGCAAGAATCCCAAAGAGTTACACAGGTGTAGTCATAGAGAAATGTCCAGAGGTAAAATTAATTACCATGAAGTTCAGGGAATTGCATTCCATATTTTCCTTCAGGTCTTAATCTAAGCAATCTCCTCTGAAGCATCTGGATGTAATCTGCTGGTCTCCAATTCTGGCACTATTGAGAGGTGCCTGTGTTACTGAAAGAATCACAGAATGATTTGAGTTGGAAGGGAGCATAAAAATGTTCTAGTTCCAACCCCCCTGCCATAAGCAGGGGTGCCACCAGGTTGCTCCAACCTGGGCTTACACACTTCCAGAAATGGGGCATCCACATCTTCTCTGGGCAGCCTGTTCCTGTGCCTCACCATCATGTGCAAAAAGAATTGATTTCTAATATCTAACCTAAACATCTCCTCTTTTAGTTTAAAACTGCTACCCCTTGTGCTGTCACTAAATGTCCAGGTAAAAAGTCAGTCTCCCTGGTTTTTATAAGCTCTCTGTAAGGACTGAAAGGCTGCAATAAGAAGTCTCCAGAGCCTTTTCTTCTCCAAGCTGAACACCCCCAGCTCTCCCAGCCTGTCTCCATAGCAGAGGTTCTCCAACCCCCAGAGCATCTTTGTGGCCTCCTCTGGACCTGCTCCAACATATTTTTGTCATGTTGAAGGCTCCAAACCTGGATGAAGCCCTCCAGGCAGGGTTCCATGAGGACAGAGAAGAGTAGAAAGGTATTTTCTGGGGTCCCAGTGTCTGCTGGTCTCCCTGCTGCCATTAGCTGTGTGCACCATAGCCCAGCAGAGCATTTCAAAACTTCCAAATGTGGTATTATTCTGATGAAAGTCACCCAAAGTCTCAGCAAAAGGGCCTTGATTCTAGGGGTGTCTGACTGCATCTGGGGCACTGCTGTACATTCTTATGTGTGATTTCCCAGAATGGCTGGTGATGGGATTAATGTCAGGGCAGTCACACCAAGACTGTTCCTTGCAGGTACACCCTGTTCTTACCTGGATCACTGGAAATTTCCAGATATGAAATGCAATATGAGAAGAGGATGCTGGCTATCTCATCAGACACAGAAGTTGTAAAATTTCTCCCGAGGTGCAAGCCAAACTAGCAAAATTCAATTATTCTGAGGGACAGGCTCTGCATAGCACTAATTCATGTGGTTCAGGGCAGACAGTGCATTAAAGCTTCCTTCCAGAGGAATCCCAGCCATGAGAGAACAACTCATGGAACAGCCCAATGAAAACACAGCACAAAACACCCTACTAAGATCCTGTCCTCAGGAAATCCTCAGGAGGTTCACCTAAACTGATGGTGGCACAAAACACCCTACTAAGATCCTGTCCTCCTCAGGAAATCATCAGGAGGTTCACCTAAACTCTGAGCTGGTAGGGCTCTGAGCATCCTCAGCACTTGTTTCTCCAGTATAATGTCTGTAGGTTGGGAGGTTTCAGCTTTTTGGGCTTATTTGGGCAGTATATTTGAGCAGTTTGTGCCATCTAGTGGTCAAATGAATTTCTCAGTCGATATTTGTACCCCAAAAAACTATTAAACCACATTTAGTGGTTGAGAGATGACTGAAATAAGGGGTTGCAAAGTTGTTTTTTAAAGTAAACTTTGTTATAAAGAGACTTTTTAATCTCTTCAAAGCAGCAGTGATTTGCTTCCTGTTCCAAAGGCCCAGATGACTCCAGAACAGCTTTAAGTTTCTGATGGGACAGGACTGGTCACCCTAAACTAGGGGCACGAGAATAAAAAATGTTAATCAAAAAATAGAAATAAAGAATTTAAAAATCAGTTTATATACAAAATTCAAGCTAAACTAGGCACCATCAGCACAGCAAAGACTGGCTGCCCTGTCCTGCTGCTCTCGCTGCTCTGGAGAAGCCCTGTCAGCCACAGCTACAATTGCACTCATTGAGGGTTTTCCTAAGCTAACTTTGAGGTAGGTAACTTAAATACTGACAGATTGTGCCACAAATAGTGGGGTCAGCAGGACAGGGCAGTGACCATCCCCCTGGATTTGTCAGTGGTGAGGCCACAACTTGAATCCTGGGTTCAGTTTTGGGCTGCTCACTACAAGAAGGAAATTGAGGAGCTGGAGTGTGTCTAGAGAAAGGAAGGGGGCTGGGGAAGGGGCTGGAGCACCAAAATGGAGCTGGAGGAGCTCAGCATGGAGAAAAGGAGGCTGAGGGGTGAAGTTCTCACTCTCTACAGCTCCCTGACAGGAGAGTGCAGCCAGGCAAGGGTCAATCTCTTCCCCCAGGTAACCAAGATGAGAGGAACGGCCTCAAGTTGCAGCAGGGGATATCCAGGTTGCACATTAGGGAAAATTTCTCCACCAAAAGTGGTGTCAAGCACTGGAGCAGGTTGCTCAGGGCAGTGGTGGAATCACCATCCCTGGAAGTATTCAAAAAACGCATGGATGTGGAAGTTGGGGATTGCTGTGGTGGAGATGGCAGTGCTGGGGTGAGGGTTGGACCAGATGGCCTTGAGGGTGTGTTCCAACCTAGATGATTCCATGATTATTGAAAAACCCTGCTCCCACCCACTCTGTTCCCCTCCTGTACAAACCTCCTTCCAGACACATCACTGCTCCCACCCCTCTCACCTGGCGGAGAGCTGAAAGGCTCTGCTGGCATTCCTTGTGAACTTCTGGAGGTAAGTTCAGGGCTCAGACTGAGACACAATCAGTGGAAAAGAAAGGGTGAGTAACAGCAGACTTGTGCCACAGAAATCTTTTACTGAAACATCAAAGTATAACATAACATAAGGGAAGATAACAGAATATTATTAGTATTATATCGTGAATATCATATAACACAATATAGTGTACAAGATAATGTAATGTACTGTCATGGGATATAATATACTATAATATAATGAATATAATATAAATTATAATATCATATAGTAACATATCATCATATATGTATAATGTACTATAATGTAATATAATAATTATATTCTATATTATATATAATATTTTATTCTATACATACATACATACATATTTTATATATTTTAATTTATTTTATATATTTATACATATTTATATATTTATGTATTTATATATTTATATATAAAATTATATGTACTATATATAAATATATTAATATAATATATGAAATAAATTATACATAGATTTATATATTTATATATTTTATATTTACATATTTTATATTTATATATATTACATCTTTTATATGCATATTTTTATATGTTTTATGTATATATATTTTTTAATTTTTTTTTTTATATAATACACATATTTGACTGCTGTTTTGTCCCAGAGTTCACACAGTAATTCTGTCATTTGCATTGAAACTGCTCAGGTGTCTCCAACAATCCTTTCTTTGTGGAAGAGTGGAAGGTATACCCCAACAACTTTTTCCAAAAGGCATCTTCCTCCCTTCTTTCCCCCTTTTGCTTTGCTCTCTTTATCTCATCACTTTAAGCACCCAAAGAACCAGGGAGGCAAAAAACCTGTTTCAAAAGCACCCAGGAGCAATGTGCGCCTGAAAATATCATCAGATGTTCTCATGTGACCGATTTTGGAAAATTGGAACTATCACACCATCAGCTATGATTTTTTCCCAGCAGAATGGAATAAAGGGTATTTGTGTGGGTCAGGGTCCAGCCCCAAGGTCTCAGCCTGCCCCTGTGGGTTGGCTGGGTGGGAGGGCCCTTGGGGGAGCCCAGCGCTGCTGCCTCCACACACTGAGAACCAAACTTCACCTCGTTTGCTATAAACAGACGAGCTGGAGCTCTTGCTGAGATCTTTTGAAGTTTTTGGATACTGCGAGCTCTGTGCCTAGCAGGAAATTAGTCAAACATCACGGGAAGCTACAAAAGCAAGGAGTGAGCCTATCCAATCCAGGGCTGTTATCGAGTGAAGACACTATTTGGATAACCCTTGCTCAGGCACCCCAGCTCAGGCTTGTGTTGCAAGGCTAATATTTACCCACGGCCTAAACAAAGTCAGCATTTCAGAACTTTGCTCAAAATGCTGCACAAACCTGGGCTGTTTCCTTGAACTTGTCTCAGAGAAGGGAAGAACCTGTGTGAGCTGCTCTCAGGAGGAAGCAAGTGGGAAGAGAATGAAGAATCTGAGCAGCTTCCTGGTCTTGTTCCTCATTTCTGGAGTCGGGGGCTTTGATCTGGTGATCGGTGACATCCCAGATGTGAGTATTTGGAGGCAGGGCCCAGGTCTCCCTTCCTTGCTGAACTCTGGATGGAAGCAGCAGTGGGAGCAGAACTGGGTCACTGTTTCACAATTCTCTTCTACTTTTAGCTGTAAATATTTCTGATAATTTGTCTTCATTTGTCATTTGTAATCTTGTTTTATTTTTTTAAATATTATTAAAGCTTATTATTATTACTATTTAATATTATTAAACGGAGACTGTGAGCCTAAGTCCAAATTTCATTCCAAGCAGTTTCATATTGTTGCTTTGGTGTTGCCTTTTCTAGTGTGGTTTTAACTTTTAAACACTTGAGTGGGCTTCTGTACTCAGATCTTCAGCATATTTTATACCCTGTATCCCTACAATAAGCAGTAAACAATAAGTAGAAACCTAGACATCTTTGTGAATGGAACCTCTGTGAACTTCAGCAAAGCTTTGTATGGAGTTGGGTTTTTGTTAACAGGAATTCAAATACAGAGTGAATATCCTATTGGCTTTACATTCCTCAGCAGAGGGATGAGAGAATTTGTAAAAGACACCATAATTTCTTGGGATAATACAATGATGAAAAGAAGTATAGTTGTAGCTTTGACTCTGAAACTGAGTCTAAATTTAAACCCCCAGGCTCAGGTGAACTTAGATTTGGTGTCTACACCCATTTCCACGTTGTAGTTTTGAAATATTTCTGTGAAGTCAGCAGAGATGATATAGAGGCTTTCTTTTCCTTTGCAGGATCAATAAAAATCTTCAGTGAACTGGGATATCCTATTTTTCTTTATTTTTACAGCCGTTTTCTTGACTCAATGAGATTTTAAAACTGGATTTGTAATTCCCAGGAAAAATATTCCAGACCTGTGTTTCTTTCTAATTGTACATGCCTTATCAATTTAAGATCAATATGCTTAAACAATTTAAATTAATTTTGTGCGAACCTTTGTGAGTATGCTATCACATAAGTTGGGAAGGATCTCATGCACTTAAACTTCTTTATTGCCATAAATTAAACTCATAAGAAAATTTAATTAAGAGTGTTGCTGTGGTGTGACCCACACTTCTAAATGAATCAGTGCAGCTTTGCACTTGGAAAAGACCTGATGTTCTTCTGCTGTCATTGGGGGAAATTTAGTTCTCAGGTATATTGGTGTAAAACCAGAGACAATTTCTACTAGTTTGAGAAGAAATTCTCTGAACTTGCTTTGAGTGAGATCAGTGTCTGAAATGCTGTAGTTTCCATGGCTAGACCCATCCTGATGATAATCATCTGCCTCTTGCTCTTTGTGGTCATTTTATGTTAAATATTACTCCTTGTTTCAGAAGGAAAGGCTGTAAAATTATGGTAAAGGTCATGATTTTACAGGAGTTTATAGAGGTGGTTGGCCACTGAGGGAAAATGAATGTGTGACGATTTTGGTCTGAGATGGTTTGTGCTCCCCATTAGCATCCAGGGGAGGTAAATTCCCTTTGGAACTCTTCTGGGAAGTGCTAATCAATAATAAATCAAGTCCTAGATCAAACAGTAAGGCAGCAGCAACTCTTTCTTCTTCTCCCTCCTCTAGGAAGTGGAAAACCTGATTGATCTGGAAATTGATGGATTTCCCTCAAGCTCCAAGGCCAGAAATGGCAGGTACCAGGTACAGTACCCAGAAATGTTTCAGAGAGGAGGGAAGCCAGAATGCCTGGGAGCTCTCTCCAGGTGTCTTTTTCCATGTCCAGGGTTGTGAGTGTGCAATCATGTGGAACCAGCTGGTTTTTATAGGCATTGAGACTTCCATATCTCTGGCTGGGACAAGAACTGCTGCTCTCCCTTAAGCACAACAAGTCTTTGTTCTGTACCTGTGCTCCTGAGTTGATAAACAGTGGAGATTCTTGTACAACTTCATGTCTGGGGAAAATCCCATTGAAACAGGTGAGGTTTTTCCATGAGAAAGTGGAAGAGGACTTCAGACACCGGCAAATGCAGGCTGTAAACATTCAGTCCATACATTCATATTTAACTCTGGTCAGAGAGTGACACTCAGTGATGAGCTGGTGGCATCTGAGACCTGGGAAGAAAATTTGTTTCCAGCACACTGATGGGTTGCAGATTATTTTGAGTTGGTTGGCTTGGGAGACAGAAGAATTTAGAGCAGCACTTCCAAGAGTTTTTCTGTGTTTTACATGGTAGCAATTAATGATAATACTCATTAAATCAGTTGTTTGAATGTATTAAATTTTTCATTACACTGCATGAAAGAAGTGATGATCAGAGTGGACCTTGTCCTCCACCAAGCTCTGGTGCTGCTTTTCTTGAGCTTGTTCAATGTACTGAAAACGAAAAATCCTGTTGAGTAGTGTTGGATTTCCCAGAGTCTTTGAAATCACACAGAGGCAAACCTGATTTTCCTTTATCCTAAGGCTTTGGATGGAACTTATTGATACCTAAAGCCTGCATAACAGTGCAAGAAAATGGCATATTTTAGCTTGAGTATGAATCAAGCCTTCTCACACTTGCCAGTCCAGTATTTAAATAATTGAATCATGATCTAAACAGAAATCCCTCCTAGCTGCACTTGTTCAGGGCATCATTTCTTTCCAGTGTGTCTGTATCAGTGCCATATGTATTATGTTGCCTCTGTTCCCACAATTTCTGGGTACATAAAGGCACAGACCTATGCATGCAGTAATTTACAATTCTACCACTGGTTTCATTATACCAGTTATTGCTTTTATTCCCATAAATTATTTCCCATCTTTTACCTATCAAATAAATCTTTGCAAACCAGTGGAATGAAGACCTCAGCTACTCTTACATTAGTTGAGTCACAATAAAATATAATAAATTAGATTAAACTGAACTGTGCAAGTCATCTTGAGACAGCAGCCCTTGGCCAGCAGCAGGCACACAGCTATTCCTGTTCATCACTATGGTAAGGCTGTCTCCCAAATTATTTTTTCAGCACTATGCTTTTCTGCAAAGAGCTCACCAGCCCATTGGCAACCAGGCAACAGAGCACCCTGCAGACCCTATTGATTGGCTCTAAACACAGAGGATGGTTTTCTAGGTACAGATAAGGTATTTTGCTATTTTGCTCCTGAGTAATTCCCAATATGCTGTGCCTCAGGCCTATGCATGGTCCTCGTGACCCCAGCAGCAGAGTGTTCCATGGGTTGGAATGCAGGTGACCTTGTGAACCTCTATATGGTGGTGCTCAGCTGTTATCTCTGTTTGGGAGACAGATAAAGTGTCTAGACCTGTGAGGCACCCTGTGAGGTGGGATGTTCTGCAACACATTGCCCAGATCTGGGTCCTGATCTCTGGCTGTCCAGAGGTGAGTGAGATCACTCCTTTTTCCTTTCCTGCCTGCCTGGTTTCCCCTCCAAGAGAAGCAGCACAGGAAGGATTTATGGAAAGAGATAGGGTGGAATGATAGAATCATGGCATGGTTTGGGTTGGAAGGGATTTTAAAGTTCATCTCATTCCAACCTCTCTGCCACGGGCAGGAACACCTCCCACACCTTCCACTAGACCAGGGTGCTCCAAGCCCCACCCAAAATGGAACGCTTCCAGGGATGGGGCAGCCACATCCTCTCTGGACATCCTCTGCCAGGACTTCACCACCCTCACACTGAAGAATTTCTCCCTAAATCAGCTGGTTGGAGACTCCCCCAGCTGCCAGGGTGTAAATGTAACCAAACAGACAAGGATCCATCTGCAGCACTGTGAAGACAAACTGTCTTAGGTCTGAAATTTCTCTTCTTGCACCTCACAGGGAGAATCCCTTGAAAGGATTGTGAAGAGGCTGCAATGGATTTGGAGTGTCTTAAAAACTGCTTAGGAAATTAGAAGGAAATAGGTAAATTATGAGGGAACAGGACGTCAAATAACTGGAAGAGCATTGCAAGTAGATCATAAACATGGAATGGTTTGGGTTGGAAGGGACCTGAAAGATCATCTGGTTCCAAACCCCTGCCATGGGCAGGGATACCTTCCAGTAGATCAGGTTGCTCCAAGCCCTGTCCAACCTGGCCTTGAACACTTGCAGATCACTTCTTCTTTCTGGTTTCTCCTGTCGGGCATCTGATTTTCAACATTTTTCATGCCCCAGTAGAAAAACAGTTTCTGTCAAATGCAGAACATCTGTGATTGTGCTCTCCTTATTTTACTAAATAACTGCAATGTCCATCTGTGCACAGTGATTTGAACAAAGATCACTGTGAAGGGTTAAATATCCATGTCCTGCACAGGTTTCAGGAGAAGATGCATCTCAGTATCTGAAGACAGAGCCCAACATCTGTCTTTCAAACAGTTCCTGAGGCACACATTGTCTTCATTCTGATTAGCAATTTGGCATGCATGAGATGTGGCTCAAGATCCCGGTTTTGTGCAGTGATCAACAGGCCTGGATGTGCTTTAAAAGCCAGGATCAGCCATGAATCCTCATGCTGGAAGTAGTCTCAGGTACCACAGAAGTCCCTGTTCTCAACATCAGCACCCAGACCTGAAGTAGGATCTTCAAGACCAGGTTGGATGGGGCTTGGAATAATGTGATCTAGTGGAAAGTGTCCCTGCCCATGGCAAGGCAAGTGGAACTAGAGGATCTTTAGGCTCCTTTCCAACGCAAACCATTCTGTGATTCTGTGTTTCCCCAGTTCTGGGGTTCAGGTGCCTGAAGATGAAGGTACAGCTATGTTCTCCTGGCCTGTTGGAGTGGCTGCCCTCTGCAACCTCTGAGTTCCCAGGGGTATGGCTGGCCCAGCCCATGTCTGATCTCTAACAGCAGCCATGGCAGTCGCTGCATGTGCAGTGATAAGCTCCCTTTCCTTCAGCTACCCCCTCTTCTGCACCAAGAACTATCAGGAGGAAAACCTGGGCATCCTGAAAGCTTCAACCACCATTCCTAAAGTGGGTCAAGAGCCCTAAGCTGAGAACCAGAAAAGTATCCCAAATAAAACAATACCCCTGTGTCCTAATGTCTTGGTCTTCATCTTTCCAAAATTGTTTGTTTCAGTTAATGTTGGCTTGATCTTAATTTTTATTCAAGTTGGTGATGTTCCCTGTGCCAAGGGTATGTGTGGGGCCAAAAATCACTCTTCATGGTCTGTTCCTTTATCAGGTGCGAAAATCCAATTCATTGTACAGTGAAGATTGTGGGGTGTGACAGGATCAGTCTGCAGAGGGTCTCTAGAGAGTCATTAACTTCCATATCCTGAAATCCCAGTCTGAATGGTTCAGGTAGAGCCTTTTGAGCTAGAAAATGAAAACCTGCATTTGTTCTTAGGCAGGGAGAAATCCTCTCCATCTACCTTTAAAGGGTCCTTAAAATCATATCTTTCACATGAACTTGCTCTGACATCCTCATCTTTTATACAGAACAACATTTCCCTGGAACAGTATATTAATTAGCTTCAAATGAACTTAACAATTGCAGAGCAAATCTTACAGTGCACCATGGGATTAAAGCTGTTTTCATGAACATCTTCTGTGGGTTTGGGTCCTCTTGACCCTGGAGAGCTGAGCTGGCCTAGGTGTGATGATAACACAAAAGTAGATGTCTGCATAAAAAAGGTGCATCTAGGTGAGCCCAATTCCTTTTCAGGGGATTAATAGAAACATTCTTTATATGGAGGAGATTTTTTTGGGAATTAAAGAGAATTATTTGAATGGCCACAAGATGTCAGCACCTTGCCATAGAAATTTCCAAATGCAGCAATTCACAGAGCAGGGGCAAAACCACAACCATTAATGAGCAATTTCATCTAAGTAATGAATGCATAACTAATTTCCATAGGCCCAAGTATGTAAATATAATATTGATTACACAATGGGTTTTTTTTAATTTATACATATTGCATATAATACATAAATATTTTCTAATGTAAATGGCTAAAAAGTGAGCTAAAGAAGTCTGGAGTTTGAGGTTTTTTCACTTTTCATAGAAAAACAAAGAGAACTTTTCTGTTAAAAACAAGGGTGTCTGAGGATGACTTTCTGCCAGCGTGATTTGCTTTCAGGAAGAATGTTTTTCTAAAAGAGAATGTTTTCTTTAAAAATAAAATAAAAGACAGAGGAAGAAAGCTGTCCTGTTTATGATAGGTTCTGAGGCACAGCTGGGAAATCACATGCTCCAACATCCCATGTAGAAATACATGAAATGAGACAAAAGGAATTTTTGTCTGGGAGCTCAAACTAATTCTCATTCATGGCCAGAGAAGGGCAATGGATCTGGGAAAGGGTCTTGAGCACAAGTCTGAGGAGGAGCAGCTGAAGGAGCTGGGAAGGGGCTGAGCCTGGAGCAAAGGAGGCTCGGGGGGGACCTTGTGGCTCTGCACAGCTCCTGACAGGAGGGGACAGCCGGGGGGTCGGGCTGTGCTCCCAGGGAACAGGGACAGAGCAAGAAGAAACAGCCTCAAGTTGTGCCAGAGGAGGTTTAGATTGGATGTTAGGGAGCAGTTCTTCAATGAAAGAGTTGTCAAGAATTGAAATTTCCCATGGAAGTGTTGGAGTCACTATTGATGGAAGTATTCAGAGAAGCATGTAAATGTTTAGCGGCCCTGGCAGTGTTGGCTTAATGGCTGGACTTGGTCTTAGATGTCTTTTCCAAACTTAATGGTTCTGTGATTCCTTATGATTCTATGATTCATAACCTTAGAAAACTGTTTTTAGACACTGATCCCTGCCTTGAAACAGCCAGTCAGTGTTCTTAGCTTTGCTGAAATATCCCCTCCATATTTTTCTTTTCCAGCGGAGCACATCTGACTGGGGGTACGATGGAGATCTGGTGAGTATTTTTCTTCCTCTGTGGTAAATAATACTGAACAAAGTGATTTTCTAGTTAACCATTTTTTGGAAATCAATCCCTCTGTTTGTTCAGTTCCTTGTTTTTACTGCTGGTTGGGTATTAACCTATTTTCTTTAAACAGAGTGCTGTTTGCACAATACTATTGATACATCTGCTCTTGGAGGGAGAAGGGTATGGTAAATATGAAGAAATAAGCATCAAAAATTAGAAAAGACAATGTCTTAATAAAATACTTAAATAATGTTATCTTCCTGCTGTGGTTTAACCATTTACAACACTAGGCCAGTAACCAATGCTTCAAGTCTCCTCTGTTTAGGGCTTCTATGGAAAATGTGAGCTCTCTCCTTCTCATTATATGATGTTCAGGATTACTGTGTAGCTTTCCATGCTGGATTGCACTCACAGAGTCATTCCAAGGACTGGTTGCAAGGTGAAAAGCAAGGAAAATCTTCCAGTTTAAAAAATGCCCTCTTTCAGCTGGATGTTATAATGAACTATATTCACATGAATATCCTGCCACAATTTCCAGGTAAAACATGGAGATGTCCTGAACTTGGGCTCATGTCCCCTCTAGCTGCCATATTGTAAGGAGCAGCAATTAAAAAGGAGCACTGAGATTATAAAAATGGTTGATATTGTCCTCTAGGGCATTTTTTTCCAGCAGTGCCCTAAATTCATAGAGTGATTTTGCAAACGCAGGTGGAGGATGATGACAAGGTGGGTCTGTACAGCTACAAGGTGCAATCCACCATCACATCCCGGCTGGCCAACACCATGATCCAAGCCAAGATGGTGAACAACGCCAGGCGGCCCCAGCCCATCATGTTCGACGTGCAAGTCCCCAAAGGAGCTTTCATTGACAACTTTACCATGTAAGTAGGGGTCAGGTGGTGTTGGAGTACAAGCCTCTCTGAGATGAATACAAGAGTTAAATTAAAACCTTTAAAAAAATTAAGATATATTAAACCACATAAATATGAAGTAAAAGTATAAGTTTTAAGTAAATAGAAGTATAAGTTGTAATTTTAAATAAGTAGAAATACATTTTAAATACCTTTAAAAACTGTGTTAACTAGTAAAGGCCCAAAGGCTAAGTTTAAAGTTCAATAACTTAACTCCAAACGTAACAAAAACATAACAGAACTTTACTTACATCTCTAAAATAGGTAGAACTATATGCTTAAATAAATAGGATTATTCACATAAATAAATAAACTTATATATGTAAATTTTAAGTAAGAAAACAAATAATATAATTACATAAATAAATGATTATTCACATAAATAAATAAACTTATATATGTAAATTTTAAGAAAACAAATCATATAATTACATAAATAATATTATATGCATAGTTTTTAAAGTAAAAACTAACACTACTTTCACACATTAAAATCAAGCTTAGATTAGTTTAGAAAGAATATTTTAGAATCGTGCTTTTACCTAATTAGTTGTTTTATATATAAAAATCCCCCTGTATTAGAAAAAAGAACAACAAGAAGAAAAAGAGAAGAAAGAAAAAGAAAAAACTATACCTCCTACAACTACTAAAAGCGTCAGACTTTATGTCAGAGAACAACTATTACTACTACTACCACTGTTCCTACACAGAACGTTTAAACTCTAGACCAGAAAGTTTTTAACACAAACTTTAATACTTTAACACAGACTTTAATACCTTAAACTCTTTACCTTTGAAACTGAAAATTGTCATAGTCATTGTCATAATCATACAACAAACAACTTTATAACAATTAATAACTACTCATGTCTTTATAAGGCCCAACTAAAACTTAAGGTATCAGTCTTGTCATCTGGAAGCATTCAATGGGCTGGAAAGGAAGTATTTGTGAACACGAAAAGCCCTTATTATTTTCCAGGTTCAGTATAAATTTTGCAGGCTTTCTCAAGACATCAGTCTTGAGTTCAAGTTATCAGTCTGTCTGTCCAGGTCCTCCTCCCTAGTAATTATTGAGCTGTTGGTCAATATCAGCAAAAATGGACAAAAGCCTCAAACAGACTAATCTCCCACCTTGCCAGATGAAAGGAGAGAGACCCAAATCAGAGCCCTCACTGAAAGGAAACTGGCCTGGTTTAGTATCCATTCAGAGAGGCAGCAGCCAGTTTCCTGGTCAGATGTCCTGGTCCATGTTCCAAACCAGCCATGACATCAGGAACTGCCTTCCCTGCCCAAAGCATGGGGAAAGTGTGAAGGAGCTGGAGGAGAGCAGATCCTCCTCAGAGCACAATGGTGCTGGCTACTTGAAATAAAAATTAGGTAGGGAAAAAGATAGAGTTCTAGTGAAAATCAGAATTCATTACTTTGGGGTTAAATAGGAACCTTGTTATTTCATTTCCCACCAGCTTATATTTCACTGATGTAAACTGAAGAAACAGTCCTCGATTGTAAAGTTGTTTCTTTTGCAAGATGACTGTGTTTCTTTCTCCTAGGGATATCAATGGTATCACATTTACCAGCCATATTCGGGAAAAATCTGAAGCCAGAAAAATGTATGCTCAAGCAAAAGCCAAAGGCAAAGCTGCTGGAATAGTCAGGTATAAACACTCTGGCATATGGGTTTTATACTGAATTTACTCACAGGAGAACTGAGATGACCCATCCCAGGAGGAGATAGAATGAGGGGGAATCCTGGAAAGGAAAATGCTTACTTACAGCAGGTCTTCTGTTTAAGTTTCATGGACTTAAACTGTGTTTCAGCTCTCAGCTTGCTAAAACACCCTGTGCTAGCAGACAACTGCAGCTCCCTGACAGAGACCACAGTCAGAATCAAAAGCCTCAATCTAAAACAAAGTGCAGCGAAGCTTTTCCTTCTCCTTGTATTTTCTGAAAATAACCCCACAGCTGATTTTTCAGGAGCAATGCCTTGGACATGGAAAACTTCCAAACTGAAGTGAATGTGCCTCCAGGAATGAGGATCCAGTTCCAGCTTCACTACCATGAAATGATCCGAAGGAAGCTGAGCTCCTACGAGCACGTCATCTCTGTGAAGCCAGGACGCCTGGCCAAGCACTTGGAGGTAAAGCAGAGCTGGGTTGTGTAGGAAGAACCCCACAGGAGAATCCTTGCTGAGAAAGCACCCGCAGTTTTCAGGGAGGTGTTCCTGCCCATGGCAGGAGGCTTGGAACTGGATGAACTTTAGGATCCCTTCCATCCCGAACCATTCCGTGATTCTAAGACAAATCATTGGTTTGGAGGGACAACCAGAGATCATCAGCTCTCATAGGACACTCATGAAGTGATACCTCATACCTCATGAAGTTGGGGGTTTTGTGAAAAGCACTGTTTCAGATAAATAGCAAGTACTGTTTGTTTTCCTTCAGTCAAGTTTACACAAGAGTATAAAAATGTCAAAGCTTGTTTGGCTGCGTGGTCCTGACGTGAGTCAGTTGCGATTCAGGAGATTCTCAGCTGTGTTTACAAGTGGGACACATTTGTTCCTCACTAGACCAGGTTGCTCCAAAACCTGTCCAACCTGGCCTTGAACACTTCCAGGGACGGGGCAGCTCTCCACAATAAATGTCCTCCCTTCCTGCCTTCAGGTGGATGTCCGAATCATTGAGCCGCAGGGACTGCGCTACGTGCACGTTCCCAATTCACTCGGAGATCATTTCGATGGAATCACCACCATCTCCAAGGGAGAGAAAAAGGTAACCAGTCACAGACTGCAAAGAGCACAAAATCTTCAGTTTTCAGGCTTACTCTACACGGTCCTGGCAATTTTTTGTACCTGCTGGAAGCATGCAAAAATGTGGCAAAATCTGTCTTTAGTTCCATAGTAATATGAGAGGCAATATTGTTTCCTGGTATTCAAATTCACCCCTATTCCTAGTTTAGCAAATTATTTCAGAGGTACTATGTGTCTATATTCAGTCTTGTCTTCTCAGGCAATTTCAAAACATCAAAAACAGCAAAAATGCCATAAAGTCTTCATAATCAATCATATGACTAATGAAAATGTTTCCTACTACTCAATTCACAGACAAATGGCAATCCTCCTTGGGGGGAAAAAGTCAATTAGAAACCTATTAAAAATGTTGATAAAATTGTGGATAGTTTCAACTAGGAAAATGTTAGTAAAACCAAATGTGCTGCTTAATAGAAATGTTTTGCACAGCTCTAGTTGAAATTTTTGGTGCTGTAGATGGGTCATGTGATTTGTGTCACAGTTGCTACTACTGAATCAACATATCCAGGCAAACCTTAGTGCTGTTTTTCTTCTGAGGTGACAAAGTCCATTTTCCACAAATAATGAAAGCATGAAAGTGTTCAGTGAAATCAGGTATTTCATGAGGATCTGGGGTCTCTTTGTGTCATTCACCCCCTCTCACACAACACCTGGCTGACTGATGATCTCTCCTCATTTCAAGGCTCACGTTTCTTTCAAGCCAACAATGGCTCAACAGCGAAAATGCCCCAAGTGCTCATCCACGGCCGTGGATGGAAATTTTGTGGTGCAGTATGATGTGAACAGAGAAACCACGGGGGGAGAACTGGAAGTAAGTGTGGCTGCTCAGCTGGGACCAGAGAGCTGTGAATAAAGGAATTGCTGTCCTTCAGCAAACTGTGCTAAACTTCATCCTTCAGGGAAATAAGCATGAGGACGGGCTCTGTATCCAATTGAAAGAACAGAGGGATTTTAAGTGGGCAGAATGGATTTACTTAATTTATGACTAAGACATGGGCTTACATATAGTAGGAGAAGATTCCTGTCATGTCCAAAAGCCAATGTCTTTATACCTGGCAGCACTCTGGTGATTTAATGTAGAATCAGAGGATGGAGTCATTGGATGTTGTACCAATACATCACAAGGAGACAACCAGAACATCACTATTTTTATGTTAACATGAAGCTGAGTTATGAGGTTGAATTATTACAGGCAGAACAGTCTTTTTCAAAGCATTTTTCATTCCTCCCTATGTTTGAGAACCAGGCTCTGCCTTTATTGAGTAAAAATTGTGTAAGGCTACAGAGACGTGCAGAGATGAAAGTTAGAACTGGCCAATAAAGAAGAGAAAAAGACAAAAGGGAAAAATAATTAGCTCATTAAGAAAATAAGAATTTTCTGCTCTATCACTGTCTTGAGTTTTCTGAAATCTTCGCTGTAACTCATTTCACTGGGATCTTTAAATTTTATTTTACAGATTTTTAATGGCTATTTTATTCACTTCTTTGCTCCGGAAAATCTTGATCCACTGCCCAAAAACATTTTATTTGTTATAGATGTCAGTGGCTCGATGTGGGGACTAAAAATGAAGCAAGTAAGTGTTTGACTTCTGTTTTAAAATGAACATCCTGCCAACTTTCCCCGTGAGCTTTACCATGCAGTTCTGTAGTACACTGGCATTTAAAATTAGCAGCTTAATTTGGAGAATATTTGGAACCAAAGACTTCATTATTTTACCCCATTATTTATAATGCTTCTTCCATGTTTTAAGGAAGAGGTGGTGCTAGATTTTAACTCTAAATTTAAATTTTAATGGACAGATGATAAAATATTTCATAAAGGCTCTGACCCTATTTTTCTCTAAGGCTCCAGACTGAATCCTGAGAAAGTCTCCATGGGGATACTACATCCCTGCTTTCCAAACATGGATGAATTGTTGACAGCCCTCTGAAGGCTACTAAGGATTGTTTAGACAACATAACCCATAAAGGGGAAAAATGTTAAAATAAGATATTTTAGTCTGCAAGAGAAAATGCTTCAAGAAAGATAATCAGCCTCCAAATATGCAAACAATTTTTCTGAAAGGGAAACTCACCAACTGACTTTCATGCCCAGAGAGGGTAGAATAAGATGGAATCAGATGGATTTGCAGCAGGAGAGGTTTAAGTTATATATTAGGGAAACCCTGCTGGTCTGAGTGAGGAGTTTGGGAGATTGTATATCATGTGTCACTGAAGGGTTTTAAGAACTGAATGGACAAACATTAGCTGGGGATCATCCAGGTGTATCTGAATTTCCTTCAGAGCACAAGAGTAAGGCTTGGTAGATTGCTTCCTTGGGGAAATCAGTGCTGCAAAACTGGGATACAGGTTAATTGTCACTTGTTTAAATCACACATCTCCAAAGAGATATTACCCAGCCTGAAACGACTGCAGACAGAGCTAAGTCTGCTGAGCTGATCCAAGCAGTTGCTCTCTCCTGAACCACAAATGTTTCTCCCTTTCACTTCACTCTGTGTTAGCATGAGTTAAGCAAGTTGTGCCACATGAATTTATCCTTCCTAATTGCAATTTTTCTGTGTTTCTTTGGTGAAAATTTAGACATTATGGAAGAAGTGCAAAAAAAAAAAAAAAGAGATTTGAATAGCAGATTCTAACTTGGGTTTCAGTGCTCATGCACTTATTCCTTATAGGCTTATGTGGTCACAAGTTGAGAAGAGGCTTTCATAAGCAGGAAGCATAAACCTGTCTTCTCTTAAACTTCTCCTCAGACCATCGAGGCCATGAAGGCAATATTGAGTGAGCTCCGTGCTGCTGACCAGTTCTCCCTGATCGACTTCAACCACAACGTGCGGTGCTGGAGAGACAATCTGGTCTCAGCCACCCCGTCACAGGTGGAAGATGCCAAGAACTACATCCAGACAATCCATCCCAACGGGGGTATGAGGTTTTGATTGCAGGGTGCTCACTGAAGTTTCATCTCACAGGAATGGGTGCCTCAGACAGCCTTCAGACTGTCATGGTATCCCTAAAAAAAAGAGTCTGATTCCCAAAATAGAAAAGGCATGCCTAAAAGAAGAGAGCAAGAATTGCAGTTTATTGTATTAGGGGATGGGATAGCATTTCCTCCTATTTCCTGCTAGCATTTCCTCCATTTCCTCCTATACACATACCATAGAACAGCTGCCTTTAATCTAGTTTACCTCTCACCTCAGAGATCCCAAATACCACTGAAAGACGAAGTCCATCCCTTAGGCCTGGATGAACAGGCAGATGAAATATTCCCTAAGCAGGGAATCACAGTCATTTGCCCTGGGCTGGCAGCCAGCTGAACATCACCCAGCAGTGTGCCCAGGTGCTAGGAAAGCCAATGTTGTCCTGGCTTGGACTGGCACTTGTGTGGCCAGCAGGACCAGGCCAGTGACCCTCCCCTGTGCTGGGCACTGCTGAGGCCACTCCTCCAGTCCCATGCTCAGTTTGGGGCCCCTTTGACAGGAAGGACATTGAGGGGCTGGAGCATGTCCAGGGAAGGGCAACACAGCTGGGGAAGGGGCTGGACCACGAGTCCTGCAAGAAACAGCTGCAGGAATTTAAGGACATGGTTTAGTGGTGGTCTGGGGTTAATGGTTGGACTCGATCTTAGAGGTCATTTCCAACTTTAATGACTCAATGATTCTATGAGCTACTAAATGCCATGTGGGCAAACTGTTTATCCTTTTTGTGCCTTCATTCACTGTCTGATAAACAAGGACAGATGCCTTTTTCAGCTGCACAGGGCTTTGGAATGAGCTTATGATGATTTTAATCTGCCACTCTCTGAAGTGCAGTTCTGGATTTGTTATTCAGTTATTTGTGCATCAATAGTGTGGAGAGACTCTCCCTAACATCACAGCCTTCTGGTGCTGTGGCACCTTCATCTCCAGAAGTTTTCACTACAATGAACATGAAGTTATAGACTTGTCCAAAATCATCAGTGTGTTGGAAATAGGAAACCAAGCTGGATATATGAGTGACTGACTTTGTTACCCCAAAAAGAATTGACAGATAAGCGTAGAGATCAGCTCCAGCAAAGCCAGTTTAAATGCAGCATTTGATTATCTTGTCTCTGGAGCTGCTGATTTTTTTTTTCTTTCTTGACAAAAAAAAAAAAAAAAAAAAAAAAAAACAAAACTATTTTCTGCTCAACCTTCAGATTTCTGTTCCTCTCATCCTGATTTCTTACTCTGCTCCTTTTGTGTCACTAATCAAGCCTTAGATAAGCTCAGCAAACATATACCTGCTCTTGTCCAAGGAATGGGCTGATGGCCAGGACAGGAGGTTTTTCCATGTGCTCATTCAATCCCCTGCCTGCACACCCAGTAACTCTTCCCACACCAAGTAGTTCCCAACACCACAAATGGTCACACTGGAATTAGTGAGGGGGAGTGGAGGAGCCTCATGAAGATGACAGCCTGGGATGAAAAAGGGAACCAGAGTGCAGAAAGGTTTACCTAAACATCAGAGAGAAGGCGTTTTGCTGCCTTGATCTCTGCTCTTGTCCCACTTAACTAGAATCTTAGAACTGATCTGGAGTTAACAAGAATAAAAAAACTTGTTTTCTTCCTGTGTCTTTGACAGGCACAAATATCAATGAAGCTCTTCTCCGAGCCACTTTCATCCTGAACGAAGCCAAAAGTTTAGGCATGTTGGACCCAAACTCAGTTTCCATGATTGTATTGGTATCTGATGGAGACCCGACAGTAGGTAAGGATCCTGCTTGGGGTGAGAAGAAAGGCTGGTGGGGTAAGCCTGAGAAAAGCAACAAGCAGACAATTTGGCAGTAAGTTTAAAAAATTCCATTCATCTTTCTTCCAATGCCTTCTGCTGCTCTTTTGCCAAGTGCTGGAAGTGCCACAGAAGCACAGAAGCTTTCAAAAGATGGGCAGCTTTTTGTGCAGGTTATGATTTTTTTGCAATTTACAGAAGTGCACAAATCCTATAGGACAGGTAATCAAAACAACCTTAGAGAAACTGGGCTTTTGAGTAACCTGGTCTAGTGGAAAGTGTCCCTGCCCATAGCAGGGGGGTTGGAACTTTGGATGATCTTTGAAGTTCCTTTCAACACAAACCGTTCTATGATCCTATGATTGTACAAAAACTTCCTCTTCCTATGAGCTTAGCCCACACAGGTCTGTGGAGTCATAAGCATAACAACAAAAGCAGGAAAAGAGAGTGGAAAGCAAATTAATTTGGATTGAATTTGGTCAAAGCAGTTGCTGATTTGAAGATATCATATCAAAAAACTCCACCATTAAATATAAGCCTGAAAAAAAACCACAGTCCCAATGATGACAGAGAATGTCTTAAGTATGAGAAACAAAGTAAAGTCTTCATGGAGATGTCTTAATCTGCAGAGAGCTTGAATCACTAATTCTGGGAGAACTCTAGATGTGCTAGAATTTCAAACCCCTCTAGGAAGTTACTAAGAGTCCTGGATATACAATGAAACACATCAGATATCAAAATAAAGTGTCCAAAAGGATTGTCTTCAGTGCAAACACTTTGTTAATCTCTATCCAGGAGAAGCTCAAACATTGATGTAGGCAATGGAAATCTGGCATTGATCTTGCTTTATGGATTTCCCTAAAATCCAGAGAGAACCAGAGACACAGGGAGAGCAGGAACATGCTCACCTTGATGGAGACTTTCCTGTTGCTCAGGTGAATGTCACCCTTTCTGTGTCTCCAAGGTGAGCTGAAGCTGACAACAATCCAGAAGAATGTGAAGCAGAGCATAAAGGATGAGTTCTCTCTCTTCTGCCTCGGAATTGGGTTTGATGTAGATTACGATTTCCTGCAGAGGATCGCAACCGATAACCGTGGCATGGCCCAGAGGATTTTTGGAAATCAGGAAACTTCTCTCCAAATGAAGGTGAGTTTCTGCCTCATTGCCTTTGAAACTCTCCTGTTCTGTTGACAGCTGTAACTCCACTGCCAAGAAGTTCTCAAAACCCATCATTTCTTCTGGAGAGTCCTGCAAAATATCAATCATATTTCAGCTTAAGTAATCCTAGTTGCAGTTTTAATAATATCTATAACACATACTTTACTTCCCTGTGTAGGATTAATATTCTATAAAACAGCCTTGACTATAAAAAAAGATTTTCTGAGTTAAAATTAAGGCCTGGATGTTACTTTAGGCCATGTCATCACAAACAAAAACCCTAGCAATAAATGCTAAATGATAATCCAGACTTAGCCAATGCAAGAAAAAGTTCAACCCTAGTTCTGGCTCCAAATCAGTGAGCAGGAATTGTTGCTGATCAAACTCTGACATACTTATATTGTTACTCTTCCCTGATTTCACTATCTATACAAGAATTAGGTGGTAAGTAGCTGTGTGTCTTACACAGTAGCCCAGAGCTGACCATTCTTAGGAGGGATTGAGGTCCACATACATCTGTGCTCAGGACTTTTAGGTCTGGGTACAACATAGTCCATGGACTTCTGACCATCCTTTGACTTTCACAAGTCTTGGACCAGATATTCTTGCTGTACCCCCTAAGAAGTGTGCCATGTATGAAGAAGTCTGCATTCAATGAGATGAGGAAATTCCCTCTTGCTCCTTAGGGCTCCGGGTTTTGTCACCTGCTGTCCTTTCAGTAAGACTGGCCTGTGCAAGAGAGTCACCTCATGAACAACAAACTCACTTCTCTGCCTCCTTCCCTCTCAGAATTTCTACAACCAGGTCTCCACCCCGCTCCTGAAGAAGATTCAGTTCAACTACCCCCAGGAGTCAGTGTCAGACGTCACCCAGAGCAGCTTCCACAACTACTTTGGTGGCTCAGAGATAGTGGTGGCCGGGAAGGTCGACACGGAAAACCTGCAGCACTTGGAGAGCGTCGTCACAGCGACTGCAGTGAGTGAAGGTGTCCCTGGGACACCTGCTCAGGGGATTTGGGCTGCTCCATTCCCTCCTGTGTGCAGTCTCCCTGCTGAAGGTTAATGCTCAGTGGAGGGTTTTGTCCTCTTGGGTTCTGGGTGGGAACGTGGGGATACTCGTGGGGAGATTTTTCCAATAGTGTTTCACAATAGCTGCAAGTACAGCCAGGGATAGTCACCCCCTGCACCCTGCAGCCTGCCAGAGGAACTTCCTGCTGATAAATGTACCAAAAAGATTAAATCTGGACAAAAGTATGGATTTTCCTTCATGCTTTGTGGAGATGCAGGAGTGACCCGCTAAGGTAATTCCTTTCATGACTGAACTTCCCATTGTCAGGGAGTTCAAGCTGGTGGATCTACAGCATATCAAGACCTGCCCTCTTATGTGTGATGACCCTCTCCCTGTGTTTTCAGGGCTGCTCTTCCAGGTGGAGTGGGGTGGGATGGGATGGGATTATTACATCCAGACCCTTCTTTCTGAAGAACAACGGAATTATCTGCACTCTTACAGGGCTTAGGAGTTATCATTTGTCAGTTGTTGGAAAAAACCCAAACATCTTCAGTATTTTTTCCTGCCAAAGCACAGTGCAGTCCAAGGATCTGTGTGAGAGAGTAGAATTTGGTTGGTGTTCTTCAGTGGAACTGGATGTGAAAAAGCCTGAGGGGAGGATTACAGAGCTCTGTCAAGAGCCTCTTCTTTTGGCATGAGGTAGCACCTCTTGGGATACTGTTAACAGCTCCTTGAACTACTTTAATCCATTGCCACAGAAGTGTCTTTAACAGAAGGGCCTCCTGCTACACCTTCCCTCTCCATTGCAGTCAGACCAACCGTGCTGGGACTTTCTGATCTAGAAGTGCCCAAGGGCAGGGCCAGAGTGGGTCCTTAACAGCACCAGGAGGGAAATTCAAGGCACCCCATTCTCCTGGCTCCCATCCCTCATCTTTCTCTCTCTCTGACTGCACAGGCAAATGCAGAGCTTGTCATGGAAACCCTGAGAGATGTTGAAGAGCTGGATGGATTCATGAAGAAGGACAAATATGCAGATCCTGAATTCACCAGGAAGCTGTGGGCCTATCTGACTGTCAACCAGATGATGGCAGAGAGGTGAGGAGAAATGTGCTCCAACAGGCCTGGCTGTGGGGCTGAGGGAATGAAATCATGGAGATTTACCTCATGGAGCCTGAGAGCCATGGAACAGCTCAGGATTAATCCCCTCAGCCTTTTCTCTTGCAACACCACTTGTCTCTGTGACCTCTCCATGACAGAATTGCTGTGGCAGCTGCCCTGTAGAGCTGCTAACCAGGAGTTCTGCTTCTGTTTCCACTCAGAAACGCAGCCCCCACCGCAGCTTTGAAGAGGAACATCACCAAATCCATCCTGCAGATGTCTCTGGACCATCACATCGTCACCCCCTTCACAGCCATGCTGATAGAGAATGCTGAGAAGGATGAGATAATGCTGGCAGACCAGCCCAAAGACCCCAGGAAGGGCTGCTGCCCAGGTCAGTGTCTCACTCTGCCAATGTCTGTGTCTCTCATGTTGTGTGAAACAGCCTCTGGTCTGAATTAGGGACACAAGGATGAAGGTGCTGACAGAGATGTGACCTGTGCAATCTTCAGCCCTGCTGTTCTCCCCCAGCTCCTCTACCCTCTTACTCCTCTTCAGAGCAGGGTCAGCAGATGTGAATGTCAGCCCAGCACATTAAACAAACCAAGTTTCATGAATTGTTTAAGATCATTTTGCTTTATGAACTAAATGGGAGAGAGACAGGACAAGTTACTTCATCCTATCTCCATCATGGCAAAGGCAGAGAGAGCTCTAGTCCAGAGGAACATGATCAAAGATGTTAAATTACTGCATTTCCCTGAAACCATCATTCACATGGATCATCCCAGAGCATGCAGTTAGAGTCCTGTCTTTTATCAGGCATCTCAAACTCAGGACCCAAGTCAGCAAAGCTTTTATCATATGCTGAATCTTTTTAAGTCAGCTTTTTTCTTGGCAAAACACTTCAGCCTTTACATTGGAGGCTTTGCTAAAGTGGGAGGTGCTCTCATGAATGAGAGATAAAAAACCAGGCTCCATTTTTTCTCTGTTGACTTATGGTGAACTATCTACCCTCATAAGTCATATTTCATTGGTGAAGACACTGGAGCAAATCCAACCTTATGACATTACACAAATCCATTGTAAATGGTGTTTCACCTGCTTTATATTGGTATAACAACATCAGGTTTTGATCTGCTGCAATGCTCTAAAAATTACACTGTTAAATACGTCAGCACTTGCAGAACCCTAATTGTGACTGTCATCTAACAGGTACCCTGGGATTAACTCCAAATGCACCCAATAACAACAAGGGGATCCCATCCTGGGCCAATGTCACAGCTGTGCCAGTCAGCTTCATGCCTGAGCAAAGGAGCCCACCTGTGTCCTCTCTGAGCATCAACAGAGGTAAAACCTACAGCATTTCTCTGCCAAGATCACCAGACACACCAGCACTCATCACCTAATTTCTCACCACCATCCCTGGAAGTGTTTCAGGCCAGGATGGATGAGCATTTGGGCAGCCTGGTCTAGTGGAAGGTGTCCCTGCCCCTGGCAGAGGGCTTGGAACAAGATGCTCTTTAAGGTCCCTTCCAACCCAAACTTTTCCTTTATAAATCATGGAGTAATTTTGATTTAGAATAGATGATCCTGTAAAAATATGCTGTAAGCTACAAGGATGAAACTATTTTGGATCCTAATAGGATCTAAAGTATCTAAGTGACCTCATAAGCTCCTGTGTGCTTCCCTGAGGCTGGGGCTCTTTGCTGAGCTTAACTTTAGCTTCTCTGCAGTAGCAAAGTTACCTCCATTGTAAATGACAGATGAAAGCTATTGTAGAGTTACTGCTGTTGTAAATGGCAGATAAATGTTCTGTGGTAGATAAAAATCTCGGAGTGCACTGGTGACTGATGGATCATGTTAATTCTTGGGCCTTTGCCACAGTTTAGTGGCAGTTTATTTGAGCAAGCCAGCTGTGAGAACCACTGCCCATAAACACGGTGTCACTGCAATAACTCTCTGTGAGATGTGTGTATTTATGTAGTGATTGCACAAAGAGCTCTCAAACTCCTTCTCAGCACAGGGAAATGCCAGACTGGAGCTGGGCAGAGCTCTGCACTGCAAGACAAGGCTGGAAGCAGCTGCCTTCAGTGATGGGGGCAGCTGTTTGTCTCATCTGAGGCAAATTTTAAGGGGCATATGCATTTCTGAGGGCCCCAATCCTGTCCAGGTTGTTAAATATACTGCAAGATCCAGTCCTGGATTGTATTCCTCAGTGGGATTGGTAGGCAGGATTTTTCTTTACCTGACATCAATATGGTTCACTGCATTTGGCAGCTCTCAAACCAGGAACATCACTTCCTTCCCTTAAACCAGGGAATTGTTTGAGGAGGAAGTGAGGGGCTTTTATGAGGAACATCTGAGAACTTTTTTAGCTACCTTAGGGTGGAAAGGGCCCTCATTTTACTATGAGGAACCCCAAAAAGTGCTTCAAAATATTTTTGAAAAGCTTTTGTGTCTCTCCCTTATAGGGCAGGCCCTGACCTGCTTCTCACACTTGTTTGTTTCTGTGTTTCAGTGGACAATGACCCACATTTCATCATACACCTGCCCAAGAGCCAAAGGAACATCTGCTTCAACATCAACTCGGAGCCTGGGAAGATCCTAAACCTGGTTTCTGATCCTGGCACTGGTAAGGGAGTAAAACATGGCTTATTTTACATGGTTATTTCCCTCCACATCTGGATTATCGTGTCCAGTTTGGATCTTGTCAGTACAAGAGAGGTGTTGACAAACTGGACTGAATTCAGTGGTGGCCATCAAGATGATTTTGGGGCTGGGAGCAGAGGACAGAGAGGGAGAGGCTGAGATAGCTGGGTTTGATCAAGCTTAAGAAAATAAGTGGTAGGTCCATGGTGGGTCTTGTTGGTGTTCTCAACCACGTGATCAGAAGGTGAAGCCTGGCACATCTCCAAGGTGCACAGCTAAGGGACAAGAGGCTGCAGAAATGAGGTGCTACAGGTGAAACTCAGAGTAGAAGTGAGCTACTGGGGAAAACCCTTTCACTGTGAGGGTGGCCAAACACAGGGAAAGGAGCCAAGATCATGGAATAACAGGACAGCTGAAGTTGGCAAAGACCATAAAGATGATCAAGTCCAAATTTTAACCCAGCACGGCCAACCTCACCAGGAAACCAAGCATCACAACCACAGTTGTTTTGAACATTTTCAGGGATGGTGACTCCACCATTTCCCTGAGCAGCCTGTTCCAACGACCACCCTTTCAGTGAAGAAACTTTCCCTAATATCCAACCTGAACCTCCCATGGCACAACCTGAGGCTACTTCCTCTTGTCCTATGCATCCCTTACACTACACCTGAAGGGGTTTTGCTCCTACTCCCAGCAAGATCTAATAGCTATTCCCACCATATTATTGTGCTAAGTAGCATCAGGAGGCAGTTAATAAATTACTCTCTTCTCTTGGCTGGAAAAATGAGAAAAATGGGGTCAGAAATGTTTCTGTTTCTGTTGATGTCATGGTGCTCCCTGTTGAGATCAGAACTCCAAGTCTCCAGGCAGTGCTCCAAGACTGAGGCAACGCTTCCTTCTCTGCTCTTCACAGGAGTTGTGGTCAATGGGCAGCTCGTTGGGGCCAAGAAAGCAGAGAATAAGAAACTCAACACATACTTTGGCAAAATTGGGTTTTATTTCAAAAAGAAAGGCCTGAAAGTGGAGATAACCACGGAAACAATCACGCTGAAAGATGGCTCGTATGCCCTCACACTGACCTGGGCTGACACAGGGCACATCATTCGCAAACAGTGAGTTGATCATTTTTCACCTGCTCCCACCTAATTCTATTTGAGATACCCTCAGGGTTCCTGCAATGCCTCACATCATCCAGGAGAGCTTCCCCTGGAGATTAACAGCTGACAGCCATGCTGGACACCCTAGAGCACTGTTTAGGCAACAGCACCACATCCAAAATCTGTAGTCACTGTAGAAAGAGCTTAAATTTGTAGGGGAAATTCGGTTGCCCCTAACATGGGAGTGAAGTATTTATTAGGCACTGTCCTGCCAGAATGCTGGGTACCACTCCCAAGGCTCAGGCTTGTCAGATCCTCTGATATACCTGCCATCCCTGTGGGATTGTTCTGGATGCCTGGGTGAATCTCAAAGGGCTGGGAGCTGTTGTGTGGGCAGATGAACTGACCTTGTCCTTTGGCACCTCTCTGCCAGGCTCCTCATATCTGTGAAGAAAGAAAGCAACGTTACCATCACTGTGGGGGAGGAGATGTCCTTCATGGTTTTGCTGCACCGTGTGTGGAAGAAACACCCAGTGAATGTTGACTTCCTGGGAATCTACATTCCCCCAGAAAACCAGTTCTCTCCTGCAGCCCATGGGCTGATAGGTAATGGCTGGGGGCCAGGCAGTGGGAATGGTGGGGCAGTAGGAAGGGGTTTTGCTAGGTCTTGGAGGGAATTTTACAGAATCATAAAGTATCCTGAGTTGGAAGAAACCCACAAGGAGTGCAGTTCTTGCACAGGACATTCCCAAGAATCCCACCATGTGCCTCACAGCATTTTCCATATTCTCCTTAACTCTCGTTTGGTGCTGTAACCACTTCCTGGGGAGCCCCTTCCAGTGTGCAGCCACCCCCTGGGTGAAGAACCTTTTCCTAATATCCAGCCTAAACATCTTCTGGCACATCTTCATGCTTTCAATTTGTTGGTGACTGTGTCCTGATGGAAAAGCCCCAAGGACATAGTGGAACATCAGGGACCAGGAGATTATTCCTTATTCCAGCTGGGGAGGGTGTTTTCAAAGCAGACCTGACTAGATTTGGTGACAGTGAGACAGGACTTTCCTTGTTTGGCTAAACTGCTGCATGTTGACAATAAAAACACCAAAACAAACTCCTCAAAACTTTCTGAGGAGATTTCTGTGCAAACATCTGTAACTAGCATTCCCTAAATGACAGCCCTTTCTTGCAGTGGTATAAAACAAAAGCAAAGCCTCAGTTCATAAGGCAAATCTACCTTCTGAGTCCTGGATTCACACAGAACTCCTTTTGAGGAGCAGAGGTTGTTTATCCCATTAGTGAGACAGTGTCTCATGATCCAGGCAGGATTGGTTTGCTTGCTGGAGCTAGTTGGGTTTTCCAAAAGTGCCTGGCAGCAGCTGAGATGGAGCTTCAAAAGTCAGGGCACACAAACAGCTTTAAACTCTCCCTGACCAGGTCAGTTTGTGTCTGAACCAGAAGTGTCAATCCACCACCAAACACCTGGGCAAGTTCCAGAGAAACCACAAGCCATCATGGAAGTGAAGGGCAACAAGTTCACTGTTACCAGGTAGGAATCCTGTGCTTTGTTGCTCTCTTTCTAGATCAGTTCTGTCCTCGGAGCTGCCCAGCCTGGAGCTCCCCAGAACAGGCCCATGAGGTCACAGAACAGTAAAATAAATTGTGTTTTGTGGTTATTTCCACTTCCTGCTGGTGGAAGGCACCTCTCCCCACTGTGGCAGAGCAGCACCAATATTGAGCAGGACGTCTGTTGCCATGTTTGACCCTCCTTTGGGTGTCCTCTCCCTGCAGGGGCGTGCAGAAGGACTACAGGGCAGACCGTGTGCTGGGGACTGACGTGCTGTGCTGGTTTGTGCACAACAGTGGCAAAGGCTTCATCGATGGCCACTACAGGGATTACCTGGTCCCCCACCTCTACAGCTTCATGAAGAAACCCTGAATGCTCCAGTTTAGTACAAACAGTTCCCATCTGCTCCTTCATGCCCAAACAACTCCTCTGAGCAGCAGCAGCTGTCACACCACAGTGACTGGGGGTGACCCCACCACTGTTTGTTTTGTTTTATGAGTCTTTCAAAGACATGTAAACTCCCTTTTCTGCTGAGAAATTAAATCTGTAATAAAGTGACATGCTGGGTTGGAGGAGGTGTCTTCCTCTTGCCGTGTCTGATTTAATGGGCTGTAAACTCCATTAAAAATTTCTACTATTTTCTAATATCCATTTCATAGTAGAGCTGTAAGTGTCATGGCTCCTGCAGAATTGGTAACACACACAACCAGATTTAATATGTATTAATATAATATTTAATATGTATTTAATACTTACACCTTTATGTTTCCAGACTGCTGGGAAAATATAAGCTCGTACAACGTTGGACTGGGCAAAAAGAAGGATGTGCATTAAGTAAAGGAAATTTAACAGAAAGGGAACATGGGTCTGGAATGGGTGTCATGAGCAGTTGCCAGTACCTAAAGATAGATTAACCAGTGGTGAGCAGGGTACTTGAAATAATTGTTGCTGCTATACTGGCAAGAAATTAATTAGATGAGTCTCAGACAGCCTCCAGCCCTTTTGTGAAAATTCAACATCAGAATGGGGCTTCACAGAGATACAAATCTTTGGAAGTGGGAAACATTTACACTATATAGAAATAATCATCAGTACTAAAAGTTTCCCTTCCAGGTAGCTTAGCTCCCAAAAGATCACTTACATTTCAGGAGCATTCAGCAATGAATGAGATCAGTGGAAACAAATATACCTGTGTGTCCAAAAGGTGGATTTAAAACTCTGCTTTTAGAACACCTTATTAAAACACATTTGCCTTATGCTTTTCAGCAGCCCTAATTTAGGACAGGAACTCAGGTAGTCTCCTTGCCCTTCCCAGCTTTGGTTTCCTTCACTTTGGCACTAAAAGCTGGTACAGGACCTTTCTTGCAGCTCTGTCAATGTGGTTTTGAAATGTCTCTTCAAAGTTCCTCTTGGAAGTGTCAGCAACTTCCTACAAATCATTTATTGCTTCTTTCAACTCACCCATCAGTTCTGGCCTCCACAACATCCTGCAGCAGCCACTTCAGTGATACCATTCTCTGGTCTTCTCTACACAACTTACAACTTGTCTACTGTATTTACTCTAATTCATCAGGTTGTAGAATGTCAAGTGTAATTATTTTCAGTGACAAAGAAGCTGCTCTGTTCTGTCACTTGCCCTCATTACTGTCCCAGAAACCTCCTCTCTACCTGTTCTCTGGGAGAGGGCAGAGCTCTTTACACAGCCCAGGCTGCACAAAGAGCCTGAATTTACAGACAGGTGTTCTGTGCCTCCAGTTCTCGTAAGTCTCCACTCTTTATGCTTGAAAGGACAGCTGATGTCCTGTGTGAGGTTGTTCCAGGCTACTTCACACAGCAGCTGTTTCATTAAACCTCTGCAGACTTCCAGTTCTGTGCAGGCTTCCCCTGGAAACCACAAATCAACAAGACCTTTCAAGGCAAGGAAAGCTAAAAGGTTCTAGAGACACACAACCTTTAGGTGATGGGTTTTAGTTTGCCCATAACCACCCACGTGGTTTTTTTGACCCAAATAATGTGGTGCACCAACCCAGCACTTCACTGTGCTCTCTGTTAAATCAACAGCATTGGAAAGGTTGGTGTTGGCAAGAAACACACTGGCCTAAGAAAGGTTTCTGTTTATTCCTGAAGTGCCTTAGAAATTAAACATTGTACAAAATGTGACACTTTTAAAAAAATAAAACAAGTAATGCTATATCATTTAGCATGAGTAACATTACTCATGTAGCAGAGCAACAATGGAAGAAAGGAAAAGGCTTTGAAAAACCAAAGGAGTAACCCCCAATTCATATCTGCCCAAGCTTCAGCTGGCATCCCAAGACACTCCACAAGTAACATCCATGGAGCAGCTCCATATAGAGTCCATATGAAGATAAATTCCATATTAGTATTATCAGGAGCCCTGACAAACCTGCTGGAGGAGTAATGACTTGCATTCTACTATCACTGCTGTGCTGATCAAAAATAAACTGGTGACTGCATGTAATAAACCAGACCATTCTTACAGCATCCAGAAAATAACCCCTTGCAGCACTGGTATCTTCCTGCTATCCCCTCGATCCCATGCCTTGTTCATGCACTCACAAGTCCATTTTGGCTCTGGATTGCAAAGTGTGTTGTTTAAACTCCACTGGCTCCAATACACACTGCCTCCCTATAGGTAATTCTCTCTTCAGGACCTGCCCACATATTCCAGTTTGCAGCTCTCTGCTACATTTTACAAAAGGAAATGGAAGCAAATATAACTTTGATATAAAATCAGATGAAAAATTTCCACTGATAGTATTTCCATAAACATTTTATGTAACAAATTGATAGCTATCTTTAAATAAATCAAGTTTGCTGCTGTTAATGTCTATATACATTATAAATACATATACACACAATTAAAACCCTGACATGGTAGAGTCTTGTGTCTGCCTGAAAGATGTCAGAAAGAAGGTTTTGAGAACCAAAATCTTCTCTGATGCACAATTTAGCACCTCAGGCAAGTTTGGAAACATCTTCATACTGGATATCTTCGACTCTGCGCCCTTTTAAAGGTCCCTGGAGAATGACAGAAAAAAAAAATAACATCACAACATAAAATTGTTTCTTGAATTCCCAACAGGGAGATTATAGTAGGAGAGGTAAAGATGATTTGTTCATGATACAATATTCCTTGATTCATAATTTTCAGCCTGACCAGAGAATGTGACAAGGCCTCGACACCATCCCAGAAATCCTTTCACTTTTCAGTTTGCTTTTAGTACCAAAGTTCCTCCTCTCATCAGGGCATCTGCCCAGTCCCTTCCCAAATCCTCCAGAATCCAACCTGGGCTGAGTTTGTGCAGCCCTTCTTTGAATTGCAAGCTGTGTTTAAGAAGTTTGACTTTGAGCCAGTATCATCTGTGCTTTATCAATCAGTTTAAAGGTTGGTTTTGCGGAGCAGAACAAAGAAAGCCACACAGACATGGTGGCATGGACTGATTGTCAACCATAACTGTTAACCATAAACAAGACAACAAGTGAGCACATAAAGCTCCATTCAGTCTGGAAAAGGCAGGAGTAAATTCACATCCTTGCACATTTTGCATTTTTTACCTTCCCACAAAACAGTACCACAACAGCCAATGTTCAAAATAAACACATAAAATATTTTCCAAATCTCTTTCAATTTCAAAACTTGCTAAATTCAGCACCCTATCATCTTTTTGAAGATTCTCTGCAAACAGCAAAGAATAAGCCTGTCATAGATGGGAATATGTGGCTATTGATAAGTGGGATTGTCCACAGAACTTTGCACACCACAAATCCCACCTGTAAGGCAGGACTAAGGATAACATGTTTCTTTCTGAAAGCTCTCCATGTACAGATGGAAAGCTTTCTGCAAACAAGAGCTTGCAATGTTTGACACTTACTGAGTCAATAGTTATTGTCACTGAAAACCTCTTCTCATTGATGGATTCCAAAATGCCTTCATTTCCCCTGTATCCACCATTTAATACCATCACTTTCTTGCCTGAAATAAAAATAGGAAAAGAGTTACACAACAGGGTTCCAAACCTCTGCTGAAAAGTTTTTCCCCATCTTTCTTATAAACCCCCTTTAAGTATTTGAAGGTGCTCTAAGGTCTTCACAGCACCTTCCCTTTTCCAAGTTGAACAACCCCAACTCTCTCAGCCTGTCTTCTCAGGAGAGGTTATAGTACTTTCAAGTGGATGATTTATAGTTTAAAACAACTGAAATATAAGTTTTGCAGAGGCAGAAGCTGAAAACAGAAGGAAACAGCTGTACCTGGCGCTGGTATTACAGTTTCTAGATGTGTCTGATCCAGCTTCAGCTTGTCCCCAGAGTCAATCACCTTCACAACTGCTGTGTATTTGTCAATCACTTCCTGTTTTGAAAGGCAGAGGCCAATCAGAAATACCAAACATTGTTCTCTAAATTTACACTTCCAAGTTAACAAATTCTGGCATTGTGACTCTGCAATTCTGCATTTTCAAAACGAGCAAAATGCAAGGGCTCCAGCCTGGAGATTTTGTGTGCAAATGAGACCCTGCAGCTTAAAATATCAGTGCAGAACTGCTAGACTTGGGTTAAAATCCAACTGCACTGCTCTGCTGTTGTCACATCCCATGGATACAGGGATTATTCTCCAAGATGGAAGTGTTAGTAGGGACAAACTACACAGGACAAAGCTGTGCTTAAGAAAAGATCACTGAACAGATGCCCTTAAACCAATTCAGAGGCTCACTGCCTGTCCAGAATAAATCCCAATACAGGTGAGGTGACATTTCAGTCCTCAACAGTGTTGTCTTAAGGCTGAACAACCTGCACAATGAAACAATTCTTCCTAAGTCACATAATTCCAAAAAAGCCAAACCAGTGCTCCCCATGGCCCACCTTACCTTAACAACTGCCTTCTTCTTGTGGTACTTCTCTCCAAGCTTTTTTGTTACAATTTTTACAACAATTTCCTGAGAGATTTGAAAGGAGAGAAAAAATAAAGTGCCAAAATGTGCAAACAACTCTACAATCTAAATTGATAGTACAGCACAGTGCAGGAAGCAACAATAGTAAAGATGTGGCTTTCAGCAATTTCTGTATATTGTCAAATTACTGGCTCAAAGTAGCAGCCCTCAAGACTTTTTTGGGTTTCTTTGACAAATACAGTTACACTTGAATTCACAATCTAATGTGACAATGTCCACAATGGGTCAAGAGGAGGAAAGGGAAAATAAATGTAAATTTAGTTTGCAATCTGCTTTGGATCTTTACACTAATCAACAATGGCTTTAGAATTGCAGAATTGAGTGTATTTGGTATAATAACAATTTTTAAGTCACTTACAGGCTGTAACCAGTAGTCTCTTCGAGATGCTCTTTTCTTCTCCTCTTCAAGCTAAAGAACAACAAATAATCAACATTTGCTTCCTCCTGCCAATGCAGCTTTCCCATGCCTTTGAACAGCTTTGAACCAATTCTCCAGCCCCATGTCATGTGGGGAACAAAAACAATCCCCAAACCCTAAAAAAGGGTAAGTCAGTATAGTCTTGTCTCATAAATCCATTTGATGAATCCAGGAACTCATGACAAAATAATGGTGATTTGTATTTTTTTTCTTTTTTTGGCAACTGTTTCTAGGTATTCTGTTGTCTTGCAAAATCTGTATTCCTTTACTTCCCAACACCTCAGTCATCTGGGGACTAGGCAGAGTTGAGCAGCCAGTTTTATGAAGAAATGAAACCAGTTTTATGGGGAAATGAAATTATTTTCCTGGTAAGATTTGAAAGTTGGAATTCCACGTGAACTGAAGGTCTGAGGTCACTTCAAAGGTGAAGTGGACATTGTCACAGGCACAGGGGCACACAGAAACAGATCCTGCATGATTATTACCTCCATGATCTCATCCAGTGCAGATTTCTTCTTTTTCTCTTTGGACTGACCAGAGCTATGAGCTACTTCTTTTCTTTTAACTGCCCCCTCCACCATCTTCAGTGCATTCTGCCCAAGGACGCTGCTGGAAAAGGAAGATGGGTTTTCACAGCAGATCTTACATTTTTTTTCCTCTACCAAGACACATTTGAAGAACTGGTTGTGCTGGTCTGCTTGATTTCAGTTCTCCCAGTCCCCCTGCAGACCCTACAGAGCTCCTCCTCTAGAACTGGTCTCCATGGGGTGCAAACTCCATGTCCAGTGAGGGTCACTGCTGGCAGTCCAGCAGAATGGACACAGCCCCATGACCAGTTCACCACTGCACAAACAAAGAGTTGATCAAGTTCAATAAAGAATACAAAAGCTGGTATGCAAATAAGGTTTTCAAATTTGAAAGCACAAACTTTAGAGAAGCCACCTGGACAGAGGAACTCTCAGACAGGGCAGATAACTAGAATTCCTTCCAGACAGAGATATTGAGCTTATCTGGCAATGGGAGAAAACACCCTAGAATGTATAGAAAAGAGCTCCACACTCAGCAAACAAATGTCACCTTCACAACCATATGCAAAACAGGCAAACAGCCTAACTGCAGAAAATAAAGAGCAATCAGCAGAAAAAGTTACATCTCAGAGATGAGGGAACATCTAGATAAAATGAGAACTGCCCACGGGCAGCTTCAGTTCAGCCATTTTTATAACAGACATTTGAACACAGTAAAAAAATTTAGACATTGTTTCAACCCAAAAGATGAAGGCAGCTGCTCTGAGGTGAACAGTGATGCAATAATTAATATGGCTTTAGGACAAATTGCATGTTCTGCTGCCTGTGGTGAGGATGTTGGATATATTCCCACAGGGAAGACATCCCACAGGAATGTAGAGAGAGGAATTGCAGTAGAAGCAACTTTAAGAGAAAAACTCTATTTCAGTGGAGGTCTAAATAATCATAGAGTTTGAGAAAAAAATTGTACATTAAATCACAAATCAAATAGCAAGTACTTAAAAAAAATCTCATAAAGGGCAACATACAATTAAAACATAACAACTGCAGTGTCCATATTTAAGAGGACAAATATATCTAGCTGTGAACTTACTACACTACCATTTCAAAGTTTACAGATAAGTATTTCGTATATGCTGTGAAGAAATTAGACTACTTGATATATGATTTCACATTTGGCCAAATTTTAGCAAGGACCTAAAGCATTCCCCACTGAAACTATTCAAGTGAGAGTCTGAATAAAGTTTCAGAATCATCTTAAGCACAACTCAATGCTTAGGGATAATTTACAAGTTTTCCTAAAAGCCTGCAATCTGTCTCTATTATTGCAAAGAACTGCTTTACTGTCTCATTTTCTTCCTGGCATATATCCCATCAGATACCTTATCTAAGAGCTGAGTGAGATGAGAGAAAAGCTTTCTTTTTACCTGGAATACATTTAATTACAATATTGCCTCACATGAGAAGATGTACTGCTCATCAAACAGTTCCCCAGACTGCTGTAAGTCAGTATTATTTGCATTATTGATCCCTTTTGTCCTGCATTGCTTGTGGTTACATGATGACAATTAAATTCCAGAACTCTGGGAAGATTTATTTCAGGCAAATTTAGCTGCTTAAACGATGACCAAAGAAAGTATTGTCTCCAATTAGACAAGGCAATCAAACCTTTTAGGAACCAAAATTAACAAGTCAGGAATATCCATTCATAGAAGGCAGCTGGGACTGGATGGCATCACTGCAAATGCTTTGGCTGGATCCCTTTCCCACCCTCCATGGAGAAACCTGTAACTACCTATTATTTTATGGGCAACTGCCATGAAGCACAGAGAACTCAAGAAGGCTCCTCACAGCTCACATTTAAGATACACCCACTCATCCATTTTAAATACAAAAACAACCATGAAGTCACCTAGTCACCCTTCTGAATACCAAGAGAGGCTGAGAGATTAGACTCCAAATATTTCAGGACAAGACAAACCTTCCTGTTGATATAAATACCATTGTCATGGAAGTGCTTTGTAACAGTAAATGTTGGTTTTAAATTCTTTTCTCACCTTGTTTTAGAAGATGCTGCGACTGAAGTACTTGCTCCTTTGTTTAAATTAAATGTGACTAAAAAATAAAGAGACATTACTCTATTTCTATCTTTAAAAATAACTGCATTGAAGGATGTTAACAGTTTTTTAAATCTGCAAATAGAAAAGAATAAATTTGAAAATATTTACTAATCTATATTTTGGTTTAGCTTTTGAAGTAAATTAAACTTTGTAACAGAATACTCTGCATTGCCACATTCCAGTGCTCTTTAAAAGTGATCTCAAAGCACTTTATGAAGCACCAAGCAGGCTTCAATGCTCATTTCATCTGAACTACAAAATCAGCTCCAGTAGGTTCTAGAAAATTATATCAGTCAAAATCTAGTTACCTTTTTCTTCTTCATTTTCTCTATTCAGTTCAGTATAGACTGGCATTTCCTGCCAAAAAACACAAAGCACATTTAAAGAATCAAAGAGAAAACTGAGTCAAGATATCATAATCATTGATTAGCTCAGTTTTACAGTTTTAGACAGTAACTGTAATATTCAACCTGATTGATTCATAAAAGACTAAAGCTGAAAACATCATCTCATTACAGGCTCCCGTGCAAAACTCTCCAATTAACAGAGATGCTGCCTAAACTTGCTCAATTCCAGCATAAAAGGCAAGTGGCCTTGCTGCAGCAGTTTTCTCTGTCTGAACCAGCATGATCTGACTGGTTTCTGGACAGATTGATAACTCAAAGAAGGAAATTCTGGTATCTTTCCAATTTTTCAGCCCCAAAGGCTCAGACCATTTAATTTTCAATTAGTTTTAAATTAAGAAGCAGGTAATTGTTTACAACAGTATTTAAATGTACCCACCAATACCCAGAATCAAATAGGAGATTTCAGCCCCAGGCAACACGTGTGGGGGTCATGGCATGATGCCAAGCAAACAGATTCCAAATAACCACACCAGCACCACCAAAACAGAACTTTTTCACTGTGTGAACTTTATTATGCCAGATCCCCATGGTTATTTATCTCAGCCTCCTCAGTACACCAGGAACTTGTTATCTGGAGCCCTACTAGTTGTGAAATACCATAAATGAAGACATTATGCAGCTTAATGGATTGTTTGCTCCCCCTTCCTAAATTCAAGAGTGATTTAAAAATCACTAATCACTGGAAGAGCAGTAATTATTACTTCCTTAGTACTACTGCAAGCTGGGTACAATGTAACTCCAAGTTAGGAAGCAAAGGAAATACCAGTGCAAGGATTCCAGCAGCATCAAATTCCCCATTGACTTAACCACAAGGAGCTTTGAGGTGAACGTTCACACACAGTGCAATTTTCCTCACCAGTTCTTTCCCCTCCAAACCTCTTCTAACTTGCTGCTCAATGAATTTGGCAGTTTTCTCCTCATCATCAAGGTCCTGTTTCTTCTTCCTCTCTTGTTCTTGCTGCCTGCGAATGGTCTCTGGGTCCCTGTCGATGTACTGAATGTACCAGCCTTTAGGGGTCTCATCAACCTTGCAAAGACCTAAAAAGTCAAGGCAAAACAAAGTAAGATTAGCATTAACAATATCAAGATCATTTCTAGTCCATGTTTGTGAGAATCCTTAAAATCAGAGGGTTTTGGGAAAGCTGCAAAAGGCGGGCCTTAGAAACAGCAGAACTGTGATTAGAGCTAAGCGGTAGCCACAAGATTTGTCAGCAGAAAAGTTATATGAGATGTAGAAAGTAAGGACAAATAAAACTGTGCATTAATTTTTTCACTGTAGCAATGTAGATACTTCACCAGAGACAACACAACGCTTACTGGGCTACTAAAACTGACTTTGAATTATCTGTACCATGTGCTTCTGCCCTCAGCTACCCAGACCTGTTTGGACACAGGCCAGTGTGCATCACAAAGTGCATGAAGTGTTTTACAATCCTTTCCTTATTGAAGAAAATGTTTCCTTCCCACTGTTTTAACAAGGAAGAAGACAGAAATCTAACGTGTATAAATCATGTAGATACACACTCACAGCATGGTACTAAAGGAAATATTGCAGCACTGTGCTATTGTTACTGACTCTGGCTAGAGTAACTTTCCAAACACTCTGTAACTGCTGGATGTATCCTGCAGAACAGGGCACCCAGAGCCAAGGAAAACTTTCTGTCACACCACAGTGCCATTTAATCTCTCTTCCTCCCACTACACACAGAACTGCAGATCTCCAGCTTTAACCCTTCCACTAGGCCAGGAATGAAAATGACTGCTTGCTTCTTGTCACATCAGACATGGAAAGAATCTCTAATTTTTAAATGGCAACTGTTAGATGTTGATTTAGAATTTAGCAATGTATCCAGTAAATACAGACCAGCAGATGAAACAAGGAAAGGCTCACAACTGATGTACTCATCCCAGACTTCTGACATTTTCCATAATCAAACTCCTAATGGTTAGCACAGAAATACGTTTGGAAATCTTTTCATGTATACACAGGAGGGGAGGGGAAGAAAGAAAAAGAGCTCACATAAATATTTACTGATCAATTATCAGGAATTCAATTACCCACCAATTTTAAGACTTCCAACCCTGAGCAGGTACACTGACCTTCTCTCCCCAGCCACTTTGTAAAATCAGTCAGTGTCTCCCACTGTGTGGCATTCATGTGGATGTGCTCTCGATGGCTGATGTATTCATTGTACACAATATTATTGTGCACTCTCTTTGTTCCTAAAACACAGAATTATTATTATTATCATCATCACTACTCTTATTATTATGTGGCTTGCACTGAACCAACAAAAGACACTAAAAACAAACAAACAAACAGCAAAATATTTACCAAATCGCCTCCTGAGCAATTCTAGGAAATCATTTCGGAATTCCCTTAGGGAATAAAAAAAAAGTATTTTAGTAAAACTTTAACAACTAAGAAGCAATTTTCTGTTGTCATTAACAACTAAATATCTGCAGCATAAACCTGATTATTCTTTTGAGCTGAACATGACAATATCCAGACACATTTCCCCTTTTCAGTAGACCAGGATTAAACACAGGATGAAACACAATATGATACATGCACACACCTTACATGTCCAAGAGAGTAACAGCTTCTCAAAGGGATAAAATGGAGCAGAGGAATCTCAACACTTCCCACTAATTGCTGGATTTTGGTTACCAGGTATCTTCCCAGGCTGACTGACACAGAGCACAGAGCAGGACAAAGGGCAGAGGAGTGGATGGAGCAGATGGATCACTCATCTCCCTGCTAATTCCAGGGCTGCAGCACAAAGCCTCACTTCAAACTCTTGCTGAGGACAGCTCCAGTCATCCCAGCTGTCATGCAGGTCAGCTGGACAAAGGCCTGGGAGAAGCTGGGAGATGTCAGTCCCTCCCCTGACTTGTTCTCTCTCTGTTATGGCTCTTTTAGCTCGTGTGTGTGTGTGGCAGTCACTCAGCAGGGACAGAAAGCTGATGTATTTGTAACACAGAGCAACTTTAAAAAGGATTAAAACATGAGACAAAACTGAGTAAGATCATGACATCTCTTACCTACAGTTTAAAGGTGGCATTGCCTTAATTTTCAATTACAAGAAGAGCTGACACTACATGTATCACAATAAAGCATCTTCAATGAGACATTATTGGGCCTTAGGGGTGTGGCTGCGCAGACCTGATACAGGCATGAAGATCTGGGTAAGAATATACAGAAAACTTACTCAGAGAAGTAATCCATGAATTGCTGAGGATTTTCAGAAGCCAGCAGCAACTGCCTCTGGTGGGACTCAGACATGCAGTGACACTTGAAGCCATTCTGTAAAGTAGAAATAAATACTTGGCTTGTCTCAACTTGCAACACTCACAGATGAAGAGAGTACTAAATTCCTACAAATAAAATCCTACAGGTGTGATCACAGCTCCCACAATGTCCCTCAACAGCACCGGGGACATTTACAAGGGAGACTGATAGGACAAGGGACAATGGCTTTAAACTGACAGAGGGCAGGGTTAGATAAGATATTGGGAAGAAATCATTCCCTGTGAGGGTGGGGAGGCCCTGAGGCTTCTCAGGTTGCCCAGAGCAGCTGCGGCTGCCCCATCCCCGGGAGCGTTCAGGGACAGGCTGGACGGGGCTTGGATCACCCTGGGACAGCGGAAGGTGTCCCTGCCCGTGGCAGGGAGTTGGAACTGGATGATCTTTAAGGTGCTCCCAACCCAAACCCTCCTGTGATCCCTTGAGATCGGAGCTGTCACAAGAGCTGACCCCAGCCAAGGGGACGTGATCCCAGGAGAACCGGGACTGGGTCCTTAGACGGAGATCGGAGCCGGCCGAAGGACCGGGGACCCCCGCGCGCCCCCACTCACCTCATCGCGGCACTGCTTCTGGCACATCTGGCAGTACCAGCGCAGCTTCTGCAGCCCCTTGGACTTGATGCGGTTGGCGATGGCCTTGGGGCTGAGGAAATCCGACTTGCCCATGACGCCGGTCCGGTCACGTCCCGCTCCCGCTCCCGCTCCCGACCCGGTGCTGCTCCCGATCCCGCCCCCTCCGGAAATGGCGGCGGCGCCCTGGAAGCGGATCCCGGCGGGGCGGCGCAGGCGCGGTGCGGGCGCGCTGACCTTCAGCGGGGCTGTGGTGGAGGCGCCGCCATGTTCGCCCGGGGCGCCGCGGTCGCGCTGGTCCAGCCGCAATGGTACCGGCACGGGCGAGGATGGGCGCTGTGGGCACGGGGGAACGCGTCCCGATGGCCGGGGCGGCTCTGCGGGGTGAGGGGGGGATGGCTTCCGTCGGCCGTGCGGCGCCTGGGGGCGGCGGGGTCGCGGCCGCGGGCGGCCCGTGAGGGGCTGTGGGCTCTGAGGGGTGGTGGCGGAGCGGGTACCGGGAGATGAGGGCAGCGGGGACCCGCAGGGATGGAGGGTCCGTCCTCGGTGGGTGGGAGCGCTCGGCCGGGCTGGGTGAATGGGACAGGCGAGGGTTAAAGGACTGGTTTGTACATGGCAGGAGACCCTGCTCTGCTCAGGAAATGGTGCGGCCTCCGCTGCTTCGTTTTAATAGTCTTTAGAAACTAATTGCACTGCATGAAGCTTTGTTTAAAATTATTGTTTTATTTCTGATTTGCCCTTCTAATGCCCTCGTTTGCTTTGTGCCATTAGCCAAGGCGGTGGGTAACGCGTTAAACCTTTCTCTGTTCTCGGCACTGCTGAGGCGCCGCTCGAGCCCCGGGCCGGTTCGGGCCCCTCAGTTCGGGGAGGACCCTGAGGGGCTGGAGCGGGTCCGGGGAACGGCAGTGGGGCTGGGGAAGGGGCTGGAGCCCAAGTCCTCTGAAGAGCAGCTGGGGGAGCTCAGCCTGGAGAAATGGAAGCTCGGGGTGACCTTATCACTGTACAGCTCCCTGACAGCAGAGTGCGGTCAGGTGAGAGCTGGCCTCTTCTGCCAGGCAGCCAGCGGCAGGACAGGAGAACATAGGCTTAGGTTGTGCATTAGAGGCGATTTCTTCACAGAAAGTGTAATTAGGCATTGGAATGGGCTGCCCAGGGAGGTTGTGGAGTCGCTGTCCCTGGAGGTATCTGAAGAAAGACTGGATGTGGCACTCAGTGGTTTAGTTGATAAGGTGGTATTCGGTCATAGGTTGCACTTGATGATCTCAGAGGTCTTTCCCAGCCTAATTGATTCTGTGAAATTCTATAGGTAGGGAAGGATGAAAGTGTGCATACAAGCCACAGGTCAGAGTGCTTGTCTCTGTCACAGATGTCTTTTAAGAAACAGCAAATCTTTGAATTTTCATCACTGTGAAAGGGACTTGCCCTTGGCACGTGTTGGTTTGCTGGAGAGCTAGTGAATTACCCTAATTTCTCCTGCATTCCTTTTCAGGGGCCAAGTCAGGAATATGGCAACGCTAAAAGACAGTAAGTAAAGGTTTTGTCTGCTCCTAAGAGAAGGAAAATGTTGCAGGAAAACCATATGTTAAAATATAACATTCTGTTTAGCCTCTGTTGGGTGAAATGATTATGATACATAACAATGATATATAGGCCTTCAGTGCTAATTACATTAAACAAGTGTCCTTCAGAAGTGGTTTTAGCAGTAATTTAGATGTCTTTTTATAGTTTTACTCAAATAGATTTTAAAAACAGTTTTATCTTATGTGCTAAACCAGATTTCTGCTCACCTCTAAGAGTTAACTTAGTTTCTCTTATGTTTATTTCCTTGTGCTTTTATGCAGCATTTGTTGGGGGGGAAAGGATTGACTGAATGGTTTCAGTGTGGTAATGTTTCCTTAAGCCATTCCTCATAGTTCTTATGTAGGGATATTGCCTTGGAATTGTGGTTATCAGTGGGATGCCTGTTTCGGTTAGTTTTTCCATTCGTGTTTTATAGATGTCACTTTACCACAGTCTAAATAGAGGAGGAAATTTATTCTGTCTTCACTCTATGGGGACTTTTTTGTTTGTTTATTTTCTCTGCTTGTCATCTGTGAAAGATGACATTATACCTCAGATAATATATTTGTGAAACAGGTAGGTGTGGAAGCAAAGTGATTAGTAAATAGACTTCATGTTGGGATAAATATTAAATAAATGTTACATCTGAAGGAAAGAACATCTCTGTTGTAAAGATGAATTTGTGTTAGTTGCATTCTTGCTCTTACTGCAAATACTGAGGTCTTTTATGAGGTTTATTTGTGCACTGTTTGTTTATTTATTTCTTCTTCTTTGAGGAGCATGGCAAAATATTTTTGGATGGCTCTTGCTGGCATTTTGTTGTTTGGGTGTGAGTCATTACGCCCAGTACAGTCTGTGACCTTGACCTCTCAACCTTGCAGTCACCAGGCGTTTGAAGTCCATCAAGAACATCCAGAAGATCACCAAGTCCATGAAGATGGTTTCTGCCGCCAAATACGCAAGAGCTGAGAGGGAGCTGAAGCCTGCGAGGGTCTATGGAACAGGAGCTCTGTGTGAGAGAAAGATCTTGCATTTATTTAGTCATGGGGGAGCAGAAGAGGAGGTTTTCATACTGGTGATAAAATGCCAAGGCTTTTTAACCTTCCAGTAGTCTGTTTCCAAAAGAATTTGCGCGGTGAACTTCACTGATCTGATCAGAGCTGTGACTGGCTTTGAATTGTTTCTTGCTCACATGTGGTCTGACCATGTGCAAACTTGAGACAGTTGCAAAGGAGATAGAATTAATCTGGCTGAGATCTGGAGCCCCTTTGGTATTGGTTTTAGTTAGGATAATTCAGAGCATTTTTTATTACTTACTTGCTTTTTTGGCACCCTTGAAAAACGTGTATTGATCTTTTTTTCCAGCTCTTTATGAGAAAGCAGAAATAAAGGCACCTGAGGACAAGAAGAAGCACCTCCTTATTGGTGTGTCCTCTGACCGAGGCCTGTGTGGTGCTATCCATACATCTATTGCTAAAACCTTGAAGAATGAGATTACCAACCTCTCAAATGCAGGGAAAGAGGTTATGGTGGTTGGAGTAGGTGACAAGATCAGAGGCCTGCTTCAAAGGTAAAAAGGATGGCACCCAAAAGTTTCGTTTGGAGTTTTGTTTTCTGTGGTAGAAATTTCAAGACTGTTTCTAAGATTGTGTGTCATTGGCAGGAAATTGCATTTAAGGGAACTGTGTTAAATTCAAGTTCCTGTAAAAAAAAATCAGCAAATACCAGAAAAGTAGTTTGGATAATCTCATAATTTGAGAAACTGCTGCACAGCACTATTATATTCTTGAAATAAAAGTCTGAAAGCTGGCAACTGGCGCTGTTACACTTGTGTGTATTGTGAAGCTGTGGTAATTTAACTAAAAGCAAGTTTCTTTCAGACCCTAATTCAATAAAATGTTTCATTCTGAACATTTCCAAGTTACAGTTACCTCTAGTAAGTCTTGCTGCTCTTGTATTTTAGAGCATCCCCTTGGTTCTGACACAGGTTTGTTGTTGCTGCAGGACACATGGCAACTATTTCCTGCTGACATTCAAAGAGGTGGGACGGAGGCCTCCGAGCTTTGGAGATGCTTCAGCCATTGCTTTAGAGCTGTTAAACTCCGGGTATGAATTTGATGAAGGCTCTGTCATCTACAATCGGTTCAGGTAAGGTTGAACTGAAACTTCACTGGAAAAATACTGGCAGAATGCTTCAAAGAGCATATCGGCCAATGAAGTTGTATGGAAGCTGAATATAACTGGAAAGTAAATATTTGGCATATTCACTTCTTGATTTTGTTGTCTGTCAAGAACTGGGCTGTTTTTTCTAGTAGCTGTGGTTGGAACTCCCTTTTAACTTGTGTATAGCTGTTATATTTACAGTCAACACATCATTATATCCATGTGGTGCCCAAGATCTTTTTATCAGGGTTATCACAAAACTTTGTGGCATTGGAAAGCCAGAAGTTGTCTATTCTAGCTCGATCTGAACCATCCAATTTAGAGTTAGTTGAACTGAAGAGCCTATTTTGCTCCTTTTGTACAGGTCTGTCATCTCTTACAAGACTGATGAAAAACCAATCTTCTCCTTTGAAACTGTGGCTGGCTCTGGTAAGTAGGGAGCTAGAAACCACCAGTTACATGCAGTGATAGATCACAAGAAAAGCACTCTGAAAATTGGAATATGGTATTAAAACATCTTATTATGGTGCTTGTATCACAATTTAACTTAATGGTTTTATCTTGGCCTTGATCAGTCCAAGGCTGGCTCATAAAGGTGCTGTGGGGCAAGGAGGTTAAAAAGAAAGGTGATGCTAATTCTGGTTTGAGATTCTGTCTCAAGCAGGATTTGTGCATATGTAAACTCTGTCAGTTCCAAAATTTTCAGCACTGAATAGCCTGAGTAATGAGTGACTTTTCACTGATCACTAAAAATACCCCAGAATGTTTCTGCAGCATTGTATGGGAATGTTAAACATAATACAGCAATAATGTATTTTGCTTTGGTCTGACTTTCCTAATATTAAATTGAATTAAAACACATAAAACAGTTACAGAATTAGAACTAGCACAGAGATTCTGAAGGTACACGTAATATGTTCAGAAAATCCCTCTGTGCTGCCTTAAGTATTGAAACAGCCCAGACAAGTAATCTTCTCCATACATTGTATTTACTTAAAATACTTCCAGCATTGTATTTTGCTGGAAATAGTAAATCTTGGATGTGTCTAAGCCTGCTCCTCCATGTTTTGCAGAAAGCCTAAGTATCTATGATGATATTGATGCTGACGTGCTGAGAAACTACCAGGAGTTCACGCTAGCAAACATTTTGTACTACTCACTGAAAGAATCCACCACCAGCGAGCAGAGTGCCAGGATGACTGCCATGGACAACGCCAGCAAGAATGCTTGTAAGCTACTCCCTGGGTTTTCAGGACTTCAATTGGTCAGCAGGAAGGTGCTGACCCTCCTTTATGTAGTTCTTTGCTTCAAAAATCAGCTGTTTCCTATCTTAATTCTACTTCGAATAATTTTTTCGAGCCACTTCAACTGAGATTCTGTTTCAAACATGAACTGTATTTAGTCCCTGGAAAGAGGGATTGCTGCCAAGAAACAGGCCTAGGATTGGAAGTGAAAGAACAGATTATTTAAAAGGCATGTTAAATACTAAACTAATTGTGTAATGGCTTAATATTCTCTATGCTCCTTTCATGTGGCTGCTCTGAGGATTTCCTGAATTTCTATAAATCTGTACTTACTCGTTCACCAAATATAATTAGTGCAGTGCAATTTAAAGGTGGGAAAACTTAAACAATAGTTAAATACCACCTGTCATGGAGCAAGTAGAGAATATATGAGTATTCCTTGGAAGGGTACTGGTGATTATGTGATGCTGATGTGATGTGCAATTGGGCTGCCATGAATGGTGGACATGGCTCTGATGACCAGCTTGAGAGAAAGAGGTGATACCTGCTGTGTTTAGAAATAATTGAGAAAGAAAATAATTGGGAAAAGTCTCTCTCCTTTTGGCACAACTTCAAGGAAATAACAATGCAGTTAATTGACAGTGAAATCTAATTTCAAAGCTAATGATGCCTGTTTGTGTTATGTTACAATAAGCTATGTCATGCCTGGTATTTACGTCTGCCAGCTGTTCTGCAGATGTTTAACTGACAAGCTGAATTCTCAGTTTTCTAGATTGTTTACTGGTAATATTACCTGTAGGGAAAAAGCATTAGGTGCACTAAGCCTCTTGGTATTTGCAGTGCTTTACAAGACACTTGGATATTGTGCCCATACAGCTTCTCTGTATGTACATTTATACACATTTATACACTCATTTTGTGTGCAAACTCCAACCTTGCCTTATTCCAGCCGAGATGATTGACAAGCTGACCTTGACCTTCAACCGCACCCGTCAAGCCGTCATCACCAAGGAGCTCATTGAGATCATCTCTGGTGCTGCTGCTCTGTGAGTATTTGTATGAAGGTGCAGTCAGAGCTCTTGCAGTCATGTGCTGCTTGTGTGCCAGGGCAACAGGCAAACTTTGGGATTGTAGGCCCTACAACCAGAGGGAAGGCAATCCCTGGCATGGCTCCCAAGCTTTTCAGCTTGCGCAGTTCTACTAACCAGAGAGAAGCTTGGAATTTTTTTCTGATCAGATACAGTTTAAAAGCTGGTAAAATAGATCTTCAGCCTCACCACGCATCCTTGCCTGGAGAGGTGAGGGTTCTCCTCTTTTCTGGCCTTTGGTGGATTTTCCCCCTTCCTCCCTTTCACCTGAACATTTCCTATTTTGCCTGGTCAAATAGCCCAGTAGTGTTGAGTGGGAGAGAGCAAATGGCATGACTGAAATGCTTTTGGATAAATGAAGTGTTCAGAAGCTGAAAGTTTGGGGCTGGGTTAGCAAGAGGGAATTTCCAGAATATTTTCATATGGAATATGTATTTTACTTGAACTTCAGCGTTTTGCTTGTTTGCCTGAGGATGAGGTTTTGTGCAGGTGTGTGCTGCAGGTTACAAATGTGTGGGCTTAGACCACAATTTGTAACTGCATGTAGCTCATATGTATTACTGTAACAGTTAAAAATTTGTGCTCTGTATGGAAATACATGTGTTCATATCCTGTGTATTTACAGAATGCCTGGAATATGTACTTTCTATAATTTCAGTGCTGTATTGTGCTCCTCACAATACATTTGTGGTCATAAATCCATGCAGAGTTTTGCCTGAATTTGCATGAGTTGCTTCCTAACCTGCTTGTTTTGTTTTTTTCTCATAATACCATAACCAGGGATTAATCGGAAAAAGCGGTTCAGCCAAATCCAAGAGGTAAAGTTATGTCACAGAAACTGGATTGTGTTTTAAAATGAATTACCACAGAAAATACGAACTCAGATGAGGAAGTCAGAATTGAGTGGTCTTGGTCAGACAGAAACTTTTCTTCCTAAACAGCTGTGAAATTGGACATTTTTAGTTTGAATTTGTCCAGACAAAGAGTTCTTAATTTTCAGTAATTTTAAGGAAAATATGTCCATGGGAGCATAATCCCAGATGAGTTATAATTTTCTGTGGGTTTTTTTTCCTCTATTATTGGATTAATTTGCAATTACTGTTTGAATTTTTGCATAGTGGCCTGACTTAATGCAATTGCTTAAAAATATCTGTATGTAAGACATACCTAAAGAGGCTTCTGTATTAACATAAACATATTCAAAATCTAAAATGTAAGGGAAATTTTGAAATTTGAAATGTAAAAACAAAAAATGTGATGAATAGTTGGGGGGTGATAAGGAATATTAATGAAGTTTTTAAATTGGGGAAGATAACAGTTTAAAATAAATACATAAATAGATGAAAGGGTTTTAATTTGTTTCAATTTTCATTACAGGTGAAGAGGAGCTCTTCTGAGCATATGTGGTTTAGCCTGCCTGTGTCTGTGTTAACAAGACTGCTCTGTTATCTTGTGAAGAAGTGGAAAAGCCCCAGAAATCTGTAAATTCTTAAAATAAACCACCTCCATGAAACAGATCTTTTTGGTTGTCTGTGGAGCAAATGCTCTTGGAGTCTAAAATATCTAGGGTGGGCTTGGGTGTGCTTTGAAACTTTATTTTTTAAAAGTCTGTGCTCTACACTTTTAATTTATTTGCCACATGAAACATGTAAGTGGATGTTTCTTTTGAAGAGTGGAAGAGATTTTCTGACTTCACCCTGTCTTTGAAAATGAAGTGACCTACTTTGAGAGGTACATTGTATTGTGGGCTGAAGGAGGAGACTGGAAACTGCATCACACTGCTGGAACACTGATCTCTCTTACTTGAATGTTGTAATGATACTGTTTGCAGATGTTGAATTTTTAAAATTAACTGATGTGATTAGGTGAGTCACTACAGAGGTTATTTAGAATGCATGGTCAGTGTGTGTATAGAAATGTAAATGTCAGAGGGCTGGGGCACCTCTGCTGGGACACACCCTGAGAGTTTTGTTCAGCCTGGAGAAGAGAAGGTCCCAGGGAGACCTTTCAGCATCTGAAGGGGTTCCAGGGGAGCTGGGAAGGGACTTTGGATAAGGGCATGGAGCAACAGGACAAGGGGCAACGGCTTTAAACTGATGGAGGGCAGGGATAGATTGGGTATTGGGAAGAAATTCTTTACTGTGAAGGGGTGAGGCCCCACCACAGGTTTCCTGGAGAAGCTCATACCGGTCCCAGTGTGGAGCCCTGAGGGGCACCACCCTCAGGACCTTGAGCTGTTAACCAAACCAGGAGCTTCAGGACCTTGTTCTGGGTCAGGTCCTGCTCTTCTGCAGATGGGAGATGTGAATGTGACTGATGCAACAGACTACTCATAAACCAAACTGCTAATTTATGAACTAATTAGGTTTTCATACTAGAGTTCTGTTATTTACGGTTCTGTCCTCCATGCTCCGATTAGTTACACACAAATAAGAGTTACAGTTTAGCTCTAGTGTATCTCCACAGCCACCAGTGAGTAAGAGCTGAGCTGCTCCTCCTTGCATCTCCTACACCACTCATTTACTGTAAATTTTGTTTCTGGATCCTTTTTGCTACCAGAGTTCTATCCTTTTCCTAGGTGGTTTTTGTTGTTGTTGTTTGTTTTGGGGGCTTGTTTTGTTTTGTTTTAATACCAACTAACTTACCCAGAAACACTTTTTCCTCATTGCTGCCAATTTGATGTTCCATCCATCTGGAAAGGAAAAAAAAAAAAGGAAAATAACCTTCCTGGGCAGCCTGTTCCAGTGCTCTGCCACCCTCTGTGTGAGGAAGTTCTTCCTCTTGACAGGTGAAACTCCTTGTGATTTGGTTTCGTTTATGGCTATTGCTCCTCATCCCATCACTGGACATCACTTAGAATTCTCAGTCTGGCACCATCCTCTTGACAGCTGTCTCTGGGATATATTGAGATATTTATATTTATTTAGAGATACTGGGATTATTTATAGAGATCACAGAATCACAGGATGGTTTGGGTTAGAGGGGACCTTCAAGACGATCTGCTTGCACCTGCTGTGATGGGCAGGAACACTTTTCACTATCCCAGGTTGCTCAGAGCCCTGTCCCACCTGACACTGAACAGGGGACATCCACCCTGGGCACCCTCTGTTAGTGTTTCACCACCCCCACATGCAGAATTTCTTCCCCATATCCCATCAAAAACTCCTCTCAGCTTGAAGGCATTCCGCCCCTGCCCTCGTAAAGAGCCTTGTCGCATCCTTCCCGTGAGATCCCTTCGGGCACTGGGGGACATTTAGCGGTGCTGAGGTACCGATATTTATACATTTACCTTCTCCCGAGCCCAGCGAGGTACCGATATTGATGCACTTACCTTCTCCCGAGCCCAGCGTGTCCCGCAGCTGCGGGACGCGGCCTCCGGGCGCTCCGGGCGGCGTTCCCGCGCTCCGCCCCGCTCGATGCGCTCGGCGCTGGAGCGGCGCTGCCTGGCGGGGGCGGGGCGGCGCCAAGATGGCGGCTGCGATGGCGGCGGCGGTGGCGGGCGGTGCGTGAGAGCTCCCGCGGCCCCCGGCCCCGGCGGGATGTGCGAGACCTACTCCCGCTGGCTGCTGCGGGTGTCGGTGGCGCAGATCTGCCAGGCCCTCGGCTGGGACTCCGTGCAGGTCTCGGCCTGCGACCTGCTCACAGACGTGCTGCAGCGGTACCTGCAGGGGCTGGGCCGGGGCTGCCACCGCTACTGCGAGCTCTGTGAGTGCGGGCTGGGGCTGGGCCGGGGGCGATGCGGCTGGACACGGTCCTGGGAGGGCACTGTGAGTGGCCCTGCTTGAGCAGGGTCCGGGCTGGGTGAGCTCCGTGAGCCCTGCCAGTCTCGGCCATCCCGCCAAGGAAACAGCGCTGGGGCAGGGCAGGAGCACGGGTGGTGGGATTTGGGCAGGGCGGGAGGGCACGAGGAGGAGGTTTGGGGCACTGCTGGGGGCTGGGGCCAGGGCAGGAGGGCACGGAGAGGTGGGATTTTGGTAGTGCTGGGGTCTGGGCGGCAGTGCAGGAGAGTATGGGGAGGTGTGGTTTGGGGAGGGCAGGAGTCTGGGGGACAGGGCAGGAGGGCGCAGGGGAGTGGGTTTGGGCAGGGCAGGAAGGCACAGGGAGGTGGGTTTGAGGGACAGGGAAGAAGGGCACAGGGAGGTGGGTTTGGGCAGAGCAGGGGTCTGGGGAGCAGGGCAGAAGGGCACAGGCAGGTTGGTTTGGGTGACAGGGAAGGAGGGCACAGGGAGGTGGGTTTGGGCAGAGCAGGAGTCTGGGGAGCAGGGCAGGAAGGCACAGGGAGGTGGGTTTGGGCAGAGCAGGGGGCTGGGGGACGGGGGCTGTGGAGGGGTGGGGAGGGCAGCTGGAAGCTTCTGATTGTCAGGCAGTGCCAGGAGCTGGGGATGCTTGGCAGGGGAGAGCCGTGGAGGTGTGGTCATTTGGGCAGGGTGGGAGGGTGCGGGGAGGTGGGATTTGGGCAGTGCTGGCGTCTTTGGGTCAGTGAGTGCCAGGTGTGGGTTTGGGGAAGATCAGCCCATGGGCTGGAGGCTGTGGGGAAGGGCAGCCGGGCTGTGGAGCAGTGCACAGGACTGGGAGGATGGGAGGGAAGCTTTGGAGCAGCAATGGGGCAAGGGGGTCCTGGTGCCAGGGAGGACTGTGGGGCAGTGGGTCTGGGTATGGGTCTGTGGGGCTGGAGTCAGAGAAAAGGAGGCTCCGTGGCCGTGGGTCTGGAGTGTGAGGACATGGGGGTGCTGTCCCACTCTCTCTGGCTGCAGTGTGCTGGGGACGGGGAGACACAAGTACAGGAGAGGGAGAGGGGACTGTTGGCCCCATTGCTGGGATGCTCTGAATCTGGGAGGGGGACGAACTGGAGGGAGAAGGGACAGCCAGCCTCTTTTCCTTGGTGGGATGTGTACGTGGGAGGATGTGCTGCTGTGTTCTCATGGCTCATCTTTGGGTCCTCTTTTGTGCCCTGGGGCCAGTGCTGAGGGGACCCACTGCAGGGGGGCATGTGTGTGGGGTTCACTGTTCTGGCACAAGGGGAAATACTGAGGATGGATGGTGCAAGGCTTGGACTCCCTCCTGCCTGGGGAGGGAGTGGTGTGCCTGGAAGTCCTGTTGTTGGGGTGCTCTGGGAATGTTTGTGTACAGGGGGAAAGCAGTGTTACTGAGGGACTGGGAGCATGTGTATGGGGAATGTGGGAAGGCAGGGATGCACTAACATGTGGTTTGGGGGAAGTGGAGCTGTAGTGCACAGGATGTGGGAGTGTGACAGGGCTGCACATGGGAATTGTGGAGTGCAGAAGGGGTGGGTTGGGGCTGGGGATAATTTAGTGCACATGGCATGATGTATGGGTGTCTTCATGTGGATGCAGAGGAAGGGGTTTGGCTGGATCTGTGGGGGACTGCAGTTAGCCAGTGCTGCCAATGAGGTGGAGAAGGAGCTGGAAATGATGGTGGGGGGCAGGGGAAGTGATGCCCAGGGCCTCAGTGGATTTGGGATGAGGTGATGCTGGGGTGGGAGCTTGGAAGGGGTGAGTTTACAGCAAGTGGGAGAAGAGAACAAGGAGAGGACTGAGAATCAGTGCCAAGGACTGCTGGCTGCGTCACCCAGGAGTGTGGAATGAGGATGTTGATGGGATTGGGAAGGGAGCACCACTGCTGGCTCTGGGCCTACAGCAGAGGATGCAGTTGTGTGTCCCTTGGGATTGTGAGTGTCCCCGCAGAGAGTGCAGTGGAGCTGCTGAGGAGATGGATGTCCTGCTGCTACCTGCAGAACATGGGGTTGGAGGGGGGGATGTCCAGTTGCTTGCTTGGTCAGTAATGCTGCCAGTGGGCCTGAGAAGGTGCTAGGGGTGTGCTGGGTCTGGGAATGTCAGGAAAGGATGCTGATGGGTCACAAGGGGGTGGAGAGGTGACAATCTGCTGCAGGGTGAGGGAGGCTGTCAGGGTCACTGGCAGCTCTAAACACAGGAAATGTGGGGAATGAGGAGCAAGGCTCAGGCTGTGGGTGTGGTTAGAGCATCCTGGGTCTGTGTGTGTGGAGGCCTTTGCTGCCCTACATGTGGGCAGGGAGGGTGTCATGTGGCAGAGATTTGTGTGCAGAGATGGGGCTGCCAGTGCTCCTGCTGCTTCTGTGAGTAATAGGAAGGAAATGAAGGGGGATCTCCATAGTGGAGGGACTTGGAGGAGCAAGGGTACCCTGGAGAGGTGGATGTAGGTTGTGTGTCTGGGAAAACAGGGCTGCTTGTGCCTCCTGTGCCAGGAGGGACATGTTCCCCCTTCCTTTGGCATGCTGGAGAGCTGTGGCATTGTGGGCAGCTGCTGCTCCACGTGTCCTGCACTTGTGGAGGGGAAAGTCCTGGAGAGCCCCCGGGGCAGAGGTCAGAGCAGTTGGGGCTGGAGCTGGGATGGATAATTGATTGCCTGAAGTGCTGGGTAGGGAGAAGGTGACTCACTGGTTGTGGATTTGGGGGCTCCTGTGGCCACCACCGTTCAGAGATTGTGCTGGGACCTGCAGGAGGTTGCTGGAGAGGTAACAGGGATGGGAGCCCTGAAATGCACCGCTGGGAATGTTTGCAGTTCTTCTGTCCAAGCTGTGGGAACTGTGCTAATGAGGTGTCAGCCACAGATGAGAGAAACATTAGAGGCATGTTGCAGTCAGCTGGTGGTGGATTGGGTGCAGCATCAAGATCCAAGGAGCTGTGAGGGCTGGGTGTGTTGGATTCCTCTGCAGGGGTGAATTTGGAGAGTGTGCAGAGCTGGGGAGCACAGTGTGAGTGGCTTGGTCAGGACAGGAGCAACCACAGCCTGGAAGTGCTGCTGCTGGAGGTTGTGCCCCTTCTCTGAAGAAGGGAAGTTCTCACTGCTGCAGGGATCCCCCATGAAGCAAAGTGATGAGCTGAGTGTGCCTGGTCCTGGCTCTGCTTCATCATTTCAGGAATAATTGAGATCAAGTCTGACAGTGCCAGTGTAACCAAGCTTAGGAACAACTATCTGCTGCAAACTGGATTTCTCAGGTTGAATAGGTTTACTTGTACAACTTTCCCCTAATCTGGGAGCAAGTTAGTCCAGAAATGGGACTGTGCAATATTAACCCATGTATCCCAGCAGCACAAGTGCAGCTCTGAAGTTTGTATCCCAATCCACACAGAAATTATCTTTAAAGCAATTAAAGGAGACAACAGAGAGGGATTAGGAGGATGGAGTTATGAAGTGAAAAAGAAGCTCTCCTAGGTTTGGCCTGAGCTGTCCTTTCATAGGGTTGTTACAAATTCTGGGGAAGATGCTTGTGCTGCAGTGTTTCTAGGACTGGGAGGAAAAGACATAGAGATGATGCAAATAAATCTTTTGGTGCTGAGGATTGGAGTTTGTAGAGCTTAGGTATACCTCTCTTGCTTTGGGTTTGCTTACTGAAAGTGGGGAAAGGCATTTTTCCCCTCTGTGAATGGGGAAGGAAGTAACACAAGTATCACAGTCTTTTTGTTTGGTGGCTTTTTGTTGTTTTTTTTTCTTTGAGGAGAAGGGGAATATGCTGTGTTTGTGCCAGTGATCTGCTGTTTTTTGTACAATGTCTCTTAAAACGATCCCTGTATTTCTTTCTTTAAAAAGGTTTGTAAAAGGACATCTTAATACTGAGCTGACATCTCCCTGCAATTTCAGAATTGTTTCCTTTTGCTTCTGAAATAAGTTACTGTACAAACCCAGCTCTGGATGAATGAGCTTAATTCTGCCATGGTTTTGCATAAGTAGAATTAATTAAATTCCAATTGTAGCATCTTCATTGTCAGGGCGTTATCTCGGAGTCAGACCAGTGGGGTTTGAGTTAGCAGGGCTGTCAGCTGAGGGACATAATCTTTGTGTTCCAAACTGAATGGATTTACTCTGACGTCGTTGAGACACCGTGGTATGGCTGTGAAAAGCCTGTCATCGCTGCTCACGTGTTCTCTCACTTGCAGAAGAAAATGATGGCTCTCCCAGCTGGGTTAGATCTTTGTTCCAGCTGTTACATCCCATTAGGAGAGCTACATTCAAGATTTTCATTACTTTTCTGCTGTTGTTTCTTTGCATTTGCAGTAGCTGTAGTTGATGGGAGCTTCTGTGGCTGCAAAGAGAAGGCAAAAGGATTTGCAAAGCGGGTTTGAGATGTGTTTGATGCCGTGAAATGCTTCTGAATGCTGTGTTGGGGGCTGGAGGAGAGGCTGAACTTACAGGGAGAAAATCAGGGTTTTCCTCTTAAAGTACACCATATTATGCTGCTCAAATTTGTGGAAAGCTTGTCAGAGGAACACCATTCAATATGCTGCGAGCTGTTTTATCCTAAAATTTAAATTAAATATTTGAAAACCAGTGTTGGAGTATGTAATTAAGGTATCAGGCTACAAAACAAACTGATGTAGAGTGGTTTCTGAGAGCAGAGTTCTGCCTTGTTGGTTTTAAGCAGAGGTGAAAAGGGAAAGGCTCCCTGTTAGGTGCCACTTTGTTTTCCACTCCTGTTTCACGTGGTTTGGTAGAGGAGTGGCAGAGCTGTGCTTTGAGTTACCTGCTCTGGGTTGTGTAGGTTGGGTTTTTTTATACTGGGGAGCTGTCCATGAGGACAGATCAGAATCTGCTTTGTTTGCCATGAATTTAGCTAATGTAGCTTGGTAGTGGGTTACAGACATGCAAAATATGTCATGTTTTACCTCTTAACACATCCAGTGAGGGAGTTCAGTTTATGTGGGTGGTGCAGTTCATGGGAGGGATGAGGAGGGGAGCTGTTGTTCACACCCCCTAAAGTCTCTTTTTTTCTGGTACATTGCTCTAAAAACCAGTCAGATAGAAGCTACTCAACTTCTGTCACTGAGGGCACCAGGGCATATTTCAACAGATAATTTAGATTATCTGCTGCTACAACTTGATGTGTAATAAGTTGGATAATTAACTTTTTGAATTCAGAGGTGGATTTTCCTCTGCTTTCCTTCAATTTTCAGTGTTGAGCTTATGCTTGGATATACTGTGATTTTATGCTTTTTCCTCCTGAAATTTGCTAAGAGTTAGGAAATAAAGTTTAAGAGTTGGTCTTCAGTTTCATATTGCTTGACTAGTTTTTTGAAGATTATTTTTATGCAAACATAGAATTGTAGAATATCTCAATTGGGATCAGGGACCCATTCCCTGATCCCAATGATCCCTCAATGGATCATTGAGTCCAAATCCCTATTCCTTGCAGGACAACATACTAATTATATATACACATTAAAAAATATTAATGACTATATTGAAATTGGTATTATTAATGTAACTGTGTTTTTGTTGAAAGGCAAGTTCTGATCTGATGAGAGCAGTATTTTAATTGGAAGGAAAAATTGCCAATATTGCAGAATGTTTTCCAAGGCAGTACTGGCTCCAAAACTGCTCCAATGTCTGCACAGTCTCTCCTGTAAACTTCATTATAGCAGAGGGAGAATGCAAACAGCAGACCAATATTTTCTTTGGTAATTACCACAGAGGAGAGAATTCACCTGGCATCAGCCAATTTTTTATTTCTTTATAATGTCAAATTTATCTCATATGTTTTCTTTGATTTTGTTCTTTTTTTGGTTACTTCATTCTTACCATTATACAGTAATAATCTTTATCAAAGGATTAGATTGTTGGTGATCAGTTTAAATGAGCTGATTCTCTCTGCTGGTCCTTGAATGACTTTATAACAAGGATCTATCCTGGGCCTGTAACATACATTATAAGTGTGCATTTTATGTCCTGATAACCTTAAATATTGATGCTTTTAAGCTAATTAACTTCTTACTGGCTACTAATATAAAGAAGGACAATGTGCTTTTTTTGCTTGATGTTTCTGAAGTTACTGGGAAAAGGAGCAGACTGAGCACCAATAGCAAGGAGATGCTTTTGCCCTGACTGGTAACTACATTAATAGGACCCTTTTTTCCCCACTTAAGTGCATTTAAGTAAGGCTTCTAAACTTACTAAATAACCTATTGTCCATGTTTATGACTTTTCTGGATAGAAGCTGTGCTGTCTCCGTGAAACAGTTATCCTGGAGTAACTTTGTGTGACGTGTTGGAACACAAGGAATCTGTGATAGAGCCTGTAATTAAAATACCAAGGAGCTATACCTAATAATTTGCTGGTTAAAATAAAATCTAAAAAAAAAATCTCTTTTACAGCACCCATGAAGGGGAATGCTGAGCTATTTATAACACATATACGTGTTGCATGGGTGGTGACTCATTAATTTTTCTCAGTATATTTATTACAGAACTGTAGTTCTTCCTTTAAGAAACCTGGCATGAAACTAAAAGCTCTTCTGTTCTGTACTTACTTGCCTATTAAATTTTCACTCACTCATACGAACTTTGGGCCAGGAAGGAGGAGGTGGAGGGGGTGAGTTTGACAAAAGGAAATCAGCTATTCCTGAGACTGAATTTAAGGCAAGTAAGACAGTTCCCTAACTCCACAGAGCCCCTCACAGTGCCTTTGGATGACATGAGCACTGGCCAGCTTGTTTGCTGGAAGAGTTCTTGTGACTTTTGCAAAAAAAACTCAGCTTCATGAGCTTCTAAAGATTCCTTTTCCCCACAACCCAAACCCTTGTTTGTAGGGCACTTTAGTGCTCCATCCTCGTTGTTTGATTTGGTTTTCCTTGTGGAAGGGTTGGTTCATGTGCAGGTGATGCTGAGCAGTGGGGCTGAGTGCTGGATTAACTTTCCACACAAATACTCTGCTCTTCCTGGATTCTCTTTGCCCATCACTTCAGTCCAGTACTTTTTTGGGATGCAATTCTGTGTGCAGATTCCTTCTCACCTGGTGCTCATTCTCATGCCCAGGGAAGCTGAGAGTATCTTAGCTGCACAGCCATTCCCACAGGTTTCTGCTGAGCTGTTTTGAGACCAAATGGTCTTAATTTAGCTCTGCTGCTGCCACAGCTTTACCACTTTTGGAGCACAGTTCCCATTCAGGGAGATAGTGCAGTTTATAATCTTGTGAGAAAGGTATTTTCCTAGTTCACTGTTCATGAGGCATAAGGGGGAGAGTTGTAACTTGCAGGATAAACTATTCCCACCTCCTTTCATCTCACTCCCTGAACAATGATAGTATTTAAAGTGTTGTGGTATAAAGAACAGCGAGAGACTGGAAACCAAAGCTCTGAAGTGTCTGTGATCTGGCACCGACTTGCTGTGTGACATTAGATTAATTATTTTGCTGGGAGGCTTCAGCATCTGAATTTTTAAACCGAGGATAGCACAGATACGTGAAGAATATTTAGATAAGTTCAGTATGCACAGATTAAACTTATTTTCTTGGCATCATTTGCTCACAGAAAAAAGCCTAACACTAAATGAAACACCAGGAGAGAGTGTGTTGCATGTTTGTCAGCATTCCCTTTCATGTGTCTGGCTTCTGCTATTTTACTGATTTCTTTTTATTAAGCCAGAGAGAGAAGATAAATGCTAAACTGTTGAAATAAAAGTGTAAAGTCTTTATTTGATGATTAATCTGGAAATACATTTAATGCATTTTTGTGCTGTGATAATTTCCAGTGATAACTGGTTTGATTTTAAATACAGATATGAATACAGACCTGAAACTTTTTTCAAACACTTTTATCACTGAGGACACTTTCTTGAAAAGAAGGGTTAACTGTTCCATCCTTTCATCCCTCTTATGGTTGCAGGTTTAAACATTATTTTTAGCTTTCAATCAAACTTTAAACTTGGCATTGTCTCTTTGGAGGCAAATGTCAAAGCTGTGGGAAAATTGAATCTTCTTTGGGTTCTTTTTTGGTCACCTTTTGAACCCACTTTCTAATACGCATAATTGTTTTGTGATACAGTTGTTAAATATTTCCATGCATCAGTTACACGTAGTAACTGCTTCTCTGCCATGTGTTCTTAAAAAGCACTTGTAGAAAGAATTCATTTTTAGCATTTATCACTTGCTAATCATGTCAGCACACTTTTCTGGAGGTTAAAATATCATGTGCTGATCTAGGAAAAGACCTTTGAAAAGTTTTCCCCAAGTTTTTCTTTTCAGCTGTCTATCAAACTTGTACCTGTTAAGTCTTGACACCTTAGAAAATGTTTCAGTAAGTTCACAGGTACCTTCATAGCCTGCAGAGCAACTAAAAGCGATAACACAAAATTTCTTAGTGGTGTCAATTGCCTGAATTTAATTTAACCATAAAGCACACTTTTTTCCCCCCTAATAAGTATAAGGATCTCATAACTGCTCTGGAGTGGTGATATCTTCATGTAATTATGTGCAGGCAAGCCTGGAGTTTGCAGAGCAGACTGATATTGCACTTATACAAACACACAGGTATTACACAAACACAAGCTGTGAGGTGCTTCTCACCCTGCAGAGTTCACATTCCAAATACAGGAGGGTAAAACTGGCATTAACTTAGTCTGATCTCCCTTTTAGCTGTAGAAAGAATTAAAACACCAGCGAGTCTTGCCCGGAGTCACACAAGAGGCCAGTGTTGGAGAGCTGAGAATCAACCCCATAATCTGAGTATTAGCCTTATCTTCACTGCAAGACTTAAGAAGGGAAATTCTAGAACAAAATTCTCATTTTCTAAATGTACCTGCAGGCGTGAGCTGGCTGAGGGGTGAAATTCATGCAGTGATGTGAGAACCAGCCTGCTCAGCTGCCTCAGCTTCAAGATAAACCAAGAAGAGATTAGGTTAAAGGACAAACAAAAGAGCATCCCCCCATTCTCTGGAGCCAGGGCTCCACAATAGCCATTGTGCTCCTTCAATAAGCACGGGCTGCTTTTCCATAATTACTTTTTAAAGTAAATCACAGCTTATCATCATATAGGGATGTAATATCTACATAAGCCAATTCTACAGAATTGTAATGATTCAGTATATCATTTTATTGAATTAAAAATAATGTTTGGGGCTTACAGCATTGGTTTTGGGTTATTGTTGTTATGAAAAGTCAGGAAGAGACTCGGAAGTGGTGCCTTGGCTGCCAAAGCCAGGTGCCCAATTCTCCCTCTGGAGGCTTTTGGAGGGATTTTCCTCTGTCAGGTCAGGGAAACTCAGGTACTTGGACTTATGCAAGTGTAATTTAAAGCTTTGAGCCAAATTAATTGTATAGCATGAACTGCATCCTCTGTTTCTTGGAAATCCTATTAAATAAAGATCCCGACTACCTGGGCAGTGAGGTTTCACTGTGCTTTTTGTGAAGAAAGTAAGATTTTTGCTGGAGATTCAAACTTAAATTGCCCTCCCGGAAATCAGCCCCTGAAGTATAGTATAAAATATTCTCTCCTCATTAGACCACTATTTAATATTCTTCTCTTTTATCCAGGAGGTGTAGCTAACCAGTAGATGAAGAGGCTCATAGTTTACGAAGCCTGTAGATTTCATCTGGTGCAAAGATACTTTGTGAAGGATTTTTTTTTATATCAAGAGACTCTTTTTTTTCTTTTATCTCTCTAAACTACAGTCATTAAAAAAAATGAAATTTTTCAAGGTTGAGAAATAATATTTGAGCTGTTCCAACTGATAAAGTGCACTTTCTGCATATGGGGTCTTGTGGTATTAATTGACTGTTGCCAGGTAAAGCTGCCTGTTGTTGCTCCCTTGTTTGGCCTTGATTTACTTCCTGGAGTGCAGTTCTTCAATGGTACAATTTGAAACAAAGTGATGGCTCAAAACAAAACCCTTCTGAAACTAAACCTGGTAGAACTGTGGGGCAGTAAATCCATTTCTCATACTGGTGGTGAGCTGGGGGACTGTAATCTCAAAGCATCTTCAGGTTGAATTTTTAAACTTGGATTTCTGCAAAAATATTGTTCTTCTGTTGTTTTTTTTGTTCCAGATGGCCGCACAGATCCAATTTTGGATGACGTAAGCGATGCCTTCAAGCTTATGGGGGTTAACCTGCATGAGCTGGAAGATTACATACACAATATTGAACCTGTCACTTTTGCACATCAAATCCCTTCGTTCCCTGTCAGCAAGAACAATGTCCTCCAGTTCCCCCAGCTGGGAAGTAAGGATGCAGAGGAGAGGAAGGAGTACATCCCTGATTACCTGCCACCTATTGTCTCCTCCCAAGAAGGTGCGAAATCAATCCTTTGCTTTCACTTTTGGTTATTTGGGTGTTTGTGGGCATCCCCCAGCAGCTCAAGCTGTGCTGCCCTGTGGCAGTGGCTTGGGAAGGGGACTGTGGGATTTTACCAAAGCGGGTTGCCAAACAGGTAGCAGTTCTGTGACAGGTTTGTTCACTGTTTTTACTTTCCTTCCAGATTAACTTGTGCCAAAAATTCACTATGTTACTTCATGTTTCAATAATGCCTTCTAAATTTTAAGCTTTCAAATGACAATAGGAGTAAATGCTTAGCATTACCTTTTATGTGTTAGCCTCCCCCTTATGCATCCTGTAAAAGCTTCTGTTATTTGTTAAAGGTAGAAGAAGGAAGGCTGGTGAGACTGGCACAGCATGGTCCTGATAGCTTATCCTTACTTGTAACAAATTTCACCAAAAAACCCAAACCCAGCCCAAAAGAAAAACCTAATTTTCCAATTAAAAAGAATTAATCTTTAAGATATGCTAGTAAGAGTATTTTAGAGGCATTGTATTGGCTTTTAAGTCTCTTTGCTAACATTGATTAGGGTTTCATCATCACTGTTCCAGCTGCTCCTTCCCTTTCTTGTCCCGCAGAGGCAAAGGTTGAGGAAACAGTGAAACCAGCTATACAAGTGCTATGAGATGCAGTTGACCTGAAAATTTTAACAGTGGCAGTGGAAAAAGCATACTTATTTTCTCTATTTTTCAGCTGTATGAGACTTGATTGCTAATAAGATAAAGAAACATGACCTAATCTGACTTGCCCTTTGAATAGCAAACAGCATACAACTGTACCTTGTGTGGAATAAATATATGTAAGGTTGTGGGTATAAAAATTCCACGCAAAAGAACTTTATTTTCCAAGAGAGTGTAATGACAAGATACTTAATTTAGAATTTTGTGGGGACAGAAGGGATATCATGCTCTGTTGTGCATATTGCTCTTTTTTTAAGAGCTAAGGGCTCAAAGCCTGCATGGTGAAATAGGTGTAAAAACTCTGCCCATGTGAGGATGAACATAAGCAACATCACCTTGTTGAGCAAAGAAATCCATTGCTGTGCTTCTGCAAGTGTGGCATGGGGCAGTATTCCAGTGATTTGGCAAGCTGTAGAAGTGTATGTTCAGGCTTTCTTACATCATGTTCAGCTAAAGATGCAGTTGCTGTGTACTCCAGTTAGAGCAGGTGAAATTGTGGTCAGGAACAGGTATCTGAGGAGCAGGTACTGGGTTTGCTGTGTGCTGAACAAATATACTCATTCCAGTAGCAAGGTGAGGACTTACTCGTCTTGGTGAGTATTTCTGAGGCTCTGTAGACTTTAATTTTCTGTTTCCTTAAGTTGTGTTTTGTAGACCAATAGCTTTTCAGTGTTTCTTGCTTTAATACAAGCCAGGAAATGAAACTGCTGTTCAAAACAGAAGTACTTTCTTAAATTGGTGAGGAGATCCTAAAGTCTCACTCTCGTGAAGTTTGTTAAAAGGGTTGTTTTAAAAATCTAACAATGCACTCTCTCAAACCAGGAAGAGGCAAACAAAATGTAAATGTCATCTCTGTAGACAGCATATATAAAAGAAGAGTACTGAGGAAGAGGACTTTGAGAGTGAATGAGGATTTTAGCTCTCCTGTTCTGGCTACTTGCTTTAGCCTGATTCTTCAGGAGGTAAACAAACACCATTCTGTCAGAGAAATCCAACATCTTTGAAGTGTAATAAGTTGCCCAGTGTTGTAGTTGTTTTGGGTTTTTTTTTTCTCTGGGAAAATTATACTTTAAAATATGCAAGAAAAGTCAAATCCAGCAAGGCTCAAAGCAGCTGCAGACAAATACCTGAGCCTGGGGAGGGAGAGAGTTACAGACTCAGCCTGACAATGCACGACATACAAAGAGAGGCTAAAAATTGAAATGGGGACAGTTGTGCTTTTTCTTTTTTTTTCTGTATGTAACTTTTTATACTCTTTCTCTTGCAAGTTAGATCCAGGAGTTAGATTTTAGCAGTCCTTATAAATAATGTATGAATCCTTTTAACACCTGAAGCAAGAAGATATTATTTCCAAAGTTGGATGAGAACCAGGAAAACTTCTGATGCCTAAGGGTAGTGTATCAGAGGACCTATAGACAACTTGAAAAAATGAATAAAATATTTTATTTAATGGAAATTTAAAGGAAGCATTAAATAAAGTTGCTGAATGCAGATTTGTTATAGTTGATTTAAAATATTTACAGTTGAGAACATTTTAATTTTGAATTAAGTGTTTTCTGAAAATGGAGTTTGTACTCTGCGGTTTATTTTTGAAAGGGATGAGGTAGATCATAAAACCTCTGTATATGTTTTGTTCTATATTATTCCAAGTAAAATTTGGAAGAAAACCTTCATTTTAGAGATTAAAGGAATACATGGTAAAAATACTGAAGAATTGCAGAAGCCATTTAAATACTTTGCAATATTTTATAGTGTAGGAAAAAAAATGAGGCTGCTCAGATTGCTCAGTCCAAAGTATTTGAGTTGTTTTGAGTAGGCAATAATTAGAAATGGAGGAAGGCTTTGTGCACATTAGGGTGTGTGATGTAAATCTTTCAGTGACTTTAAGGAATCATCAGCAGGACTCCATACATCCTGTTTTATATCAAAGTCTATAGCTCAGCTTAGTTATGAATATTTATTTATTAGGGGTCAGAAATTACGAGTGCTGGTATATTTTAGCAGTAATGTAGCCATGACTTTTAATAAGAAAAACCTCTTTCTTTAATACTGTTAATTTAGAAACCAAACCAAAGCAGTGTTCAGTCTGCGCCACGACCAGTAGGTGTTGCTGCCCTCCTTCCCAAAAGTCCTTTAGTTCTGCACATGTAACCAACTTCTTATTTCCACTCACTCCAGAACTGGTGGTGGTTCAGGCTGTGCAGAGGCTGCCCAGCAGCTTGAGAGATGTCTTAGTTATCATTGCCAGAGAATCCATAGGAGCAGAAAGCCCTTCCAGCCTGAGAGGAGCCTCTTTCATTGTGCTCAGCAGTAAGAAATTCTGAAAGAACTCTGAATGATTCCTGGAGTTGTGGGGGGAAAGGAGGAAGGCAAATAAGTTTTCAAGAGCCTTAATTTGCGTCAGTCAGAAGTTCAGTTCAGTGACACAAGTTTTGTTCCAATTAAGCAGAAAATGTTTTCCTTAAATATGGAGTGCAAGCTCTAACCAAATGCTTGAGCTGTGAGGATCTGCATATATAATTCTATATATTATAAAACAATCTGACTCAGTATTGCCATGGAAAATGTTGGGTTTTTAGCAGTATTTTTACAAAGGACACTGAAGGGATAATTTTATGCCAATGTATCATGATGTTCGCTGTCTGCCTATTTTTAATTAGTCTCCTTTTTGTTTTTGAGTTAGTTTAGCACTGTTGTCACTAAAATGTCATGGTAAACTTGTAAGACAGATTAAAAAAGGAGAAAAAAATAAATTAGTTACAAAACATGATGGTCATGCTTTATTTCTTGTGCTTTAATGCAAGAGAACATACATTTTGCAATAATAAATCAACTTCATAGAATTTGTTGATTGCATTTGAAGCAAAACAGTATGTGCTGAAACTAGGCCAGCTGAGAAAGCCCAGATACTTCTCCACAGCTAATAATAATCACTGTTACATTTTGTGATAATGTTGAGAGGCCTGAGTCCTGATGTTGTAAGAACATGTACCATTCTCCATGATTAAAACAAAGAAAAGTGAGGTGTGAATCCTGCGTGTACCACGGGATCCTTATTTTTAAGCTTCTTGGAATTAATCTCTACCTGTGCTTGCTGCCTCTTGTTATAATTTCATTTTTAAAAAATAATAATAACTTTTATGTTATTTTTTAAAAATAACTATGTCAACTGCTCTCTTTTTGTGACTTTTTGAAGTCACAGGCAGTCCATCCCTGTTTCTCTGTCTGGAAAACTGAAGAAAAGCACATTGTTTTTGTGTATGCAGTGCTGTTCATAGTCTGTGGTATTTGCATTAGACCCTTGTTCCTCTCTTACACTCTGGTTGTGCTGGTGCCTGTAAGCAGGGTGTGAGGGAGAAGACAGGAGAGTCTCTTCCCACTAGTTTAGATATTTTGTGGAGAGAAGAGTAGTTTTTAGAGAATCAGACTTTCTCTGCAGTTCCAGCTGCATTTTTTTTGTCCTCCGCTTCATATCACTTCACTCCCACTCCTCGAGGTTCAGCTCCTTTCCCCTGAAAACGATCTGGGAACAAATGTAATTTTTACCAGGCATTAAATTTTGTTGTCTTTCATTCCTGGTAATGTGTGCTCAAGAGTGGCATTGTATTTCTGATCATTGAGTCAGGACAAGTTCTTGGCACAGTTTACAAATTCAGATTTATTTGTAGCCTTTTCTGTCAGAGCATTTTATTTCCCTGTCAGATCAAAGCCTAAAATTGCTGATCTTCTTACAGCCCTGCCTTTTCCCCTCTTTGCTGCCAATGTGATGTGGGGACCTGTTACCTACCAAAACCTGATGCTTCCAGCCACCTGGAAGCGTGGAAACCCAGCTGTCAAATTGCAGCTCATCTCAGCACATCTCTAGTTTTTTTTTCATGCCGTGGTAGCTGCTGCAAATCTCATTTGAATTGCTGAGAATTGGGGGTGCTGGTGAAGCAAGGTGCTAATCAAAAGAACACATTTTTGTATTTAGGTTCTACCAGTGCTAGAATTGTATAAAGCATTAAGCATCAGGGTGACAAAAACCATTAGTGTCGAGCTCCAGTGGGAAGTAGATCAGAACTTAAAAATTGTCACTGTCCCTTCAGGCTGGCAGTGCTTTCTGTGGCCGTGGTCCAGAAGGGAATGTAGCAAGCCATGGATCTCACACCAGGGTGATTTCAGTCTCTGGTTTCTCCAAGGGTTAAACAAAGCCAATCCCTCTTTGTAAATCAGAATGTGATGGGCTTTTAAAGGGATCCTGGTTTTCCACTTTGCCATTCTGGTGGTGCAGATCTCGCTGTTGTCGTTTTTTGACCTTTCTGCCTTTCCCCAGCTCTAGTTTAACCCCACAGACTAATTCTCCCTCATTCTAGCAGCTGCACCAATGATCTTTTCAACAGAGCTTTTCCAGTACAGTTGGTTAGGAAACCTTCACAGTCCTCGACAAACAGGTACCGTGTATTCAAACAGTCTGAAGAGTTAAACCCTACCAGAGTGTGAAGATTTTGCTCCTGGCTGCTCACTGTGCCTGGCTGCTCACCTTTACCTGTGTGTGCAGTGCCCTGAGAGTCAGACTCTGATTGCTTTTGTGAGGAGGGATTCTCACATCTGCAGCAGCCCAGCAAGGAAGGAGCAACAGGAAAAAAAAAAGACAAAATGAGAAAAGCAGCCGAGCTTGAGATGCAGCCAGAAGAAAGGCATTGGGAAGGAGCCAATAGGAGAGGCAGGTTTCAAAGGAAAAAAGGAAAATACGAGACAGGAACAAAAAAAAAAAAAGTGTGCAGAAAATGTGCCTGGTTTAAATCTTGCCATTAGACAGAAAAATAATTTTTCTGCAAGGCGTGCTGATAAAGCTGTAGTTGGGAGGACAACTGTATCTCTGCCTTTTCTTAAGAATTTGTATCATAATCGAAAGCAGAATTTCCAGTGAAATCCTTCAAAAAAGAATTTAATGAAGTTTGTTTTTTTTTTTTTTTAATGTGGAGTTAAATAGATTTTCCCAGGAGAGCTTCTTTAATTTGCAGCACTTGAAGAAAAAACCTTAGCTTAGTAATAAGTGCCATAGTAAAACTTTTTCTGTGGCAGGAACTAGCTCACATAGCTGGGATCCGTAGACTGTGGAGACAGACAAATGCACTCTCTTATATTTTTTAGGAGACTAGTACCTAGCTTCTAATAATTCATGTCTTTGGAAAAAAGGCCCAAAACTCTTGCTATTTTTTAAGAAACTTAATGGCAGTTGAAAGTGGGGAATGGAAGACACATATAAAAAATGTTGGTTTCTTTTTAATTGTAGGAGAGGATTGTGATGAATTTTTATGTTTATGTTTGTTGGGGTCTTTTAAGTGTTTTATCCTTCAAAATAAATAAACCAGGTTTAACCTGGCTATACATGAAGAAGCAAATCAGAAAATAAATTTTATAAACATGCTGCCTCCATTTTTTTTACAAGTAATAGCAAGGAGTTAGTAAAACTAACTACAAAAATTCAGCATTGTGAAAATGTATTTGATTAGTTTCTTAAGCTATCTAGTTTTATTTGCTGCATATAGCAATTGAAATGAAACTAATGTGACTTCAAGGGGATATCATCCTTTTAAAACCTTCTCACAAAGATTTCTCTGTTTTTCAGACCTGTTTAGATAACTTACAAGTTAGTGATTTTTAAGGATTCAGAAATAAAAACTGCAGAACACAGAAGTTGCCTGATAAAAGCCAGCCTTTTGCAGTAAATTATTTACATGGAATGGGAATGAAAGTCATGGATCCTTTCACTGCATTGTGATGTGCAAATTGCAATTTTGGTTCGAATAAAACTGGAGGAGAAAATGGGACTTTGTGATAAAAGGAATCTATTGTCTTGTGTATTTTGAACAGAAATGCTGTCATGATTTTAATTTTCTACTGATCCTTTTTCAGCAAAACTTTTGTCACTTGTCTTGACTCGTCACGTCAGATCAGTTTTTTCCCTTTTCTGACAATGTGTGACTTTGTTTAGTGCCTGTGTTGCTTCCTGCACTGTCTGCTGCAGCTATGCTCGAGGATTTTATTTCAGCTGGATCATCAGACACCTTTGTGCCTTTGGAAGCATAAGTTTCAAATTAGGTTATCGTCTGATAGCTGGGTGTTACTGTTCTTGGGCCTTTCAGACTTCCCCTAACTGCTCTAAGTATTTTTGGGGACTTGAGGGAAGAGAATGGGAAATGGGAAGTCTGCCTGATTCTTTAAGCAGGATAAAAGAGAAGCACAACTGGCCTATTTTAAGGGCTGACTGTGTAACTTTATTATTTTTCAGTGATTTCACTGCATGCATGAATGTTTCCTATTTTTCTTTAATCAAAAGCTTTTCTTTCTTTCTCTGTCTTCTGCCACCAAGGATGCTTTAACTTAATGAACATGTTAGTGATTGCTAACAATTCCTGGCACTTAAAAAACAAATAAAAATCATTTTAGCTACTGGGAGCAAAGCCACAAATTTGATTTTTACCTCCCTGCATAGGAATTTGTGCCAAACTTCTGGAGAATCGTCTCAGTCCAAGCAAGTCTTAATTTTGTATGAGGATGTAGAAGTAGAATGTGTTGGTTGTGACCTCATATGTGTGCCTGATTTTGAGACATGTGGCCTTAAGCAATGCCAGCGTCCTCCTGCTGCTTATTAGCAATGGTGGGATTTACACGGGCACAGGGAGTGGTTCACACCTGGAATTCAGGAGCTGGCCCTCTAGGTAGTTGTTCTGAATAACACAATTGCCCAGAGAGCTGTTGCTTGCAGAGTAGCTTCTCTCACTTTAACATCTCTGAAGTGTCTGAAATGTTTCTTACCTCCTGTGAAAAATATCTATGCTGGAGCTGTTTGGGAGCAGATACTGCTTGGTGTTTTGTGCACATTTTCAAGCGTAGCTGAGCCTAACCTTGATCTCAGCATCAGAAAAAAACATTGTCTAGACAAAGATCACGAGTGGATTACAGGACCCCGTATCTCTCTTGCATTAATCATGGGAATGACTCATTATAAGCTTCTGCATGTGGTACAGTCCAGGTTAAGTCTAAGGAATTCTGCCTTCTAATTTTTAAAATTATGACTAAGAAAGCTCATTTGAATTATTTGTCTTTTGCCACACACAGATAAGCACTTTAACTTTACCATACAGCTCTTGACTTCAGTGTCTTCTTAGAGTTAGGGTTGGAAGAGACCTTAGAGATCATCTTCTTCCAGTCTTCACCTTTGGTACATGCTCCTGTTTTCTCCAGCTCTCAGCTAAAGAGAATGCTAGTGACTAGGTAAGTCATTAGGAAGGGATAACTCATTTTTGTGTGTAGGCAATTCCAGTTAATTCTGCAAGACTTGGAGAAAAGCAAAGTTGGATGGATAACAGGGAGAGTTCAAATGCAAAGGCATTTGGAGACATGACCTTGGTTCATGCAGCCAGATGCTTGGATAATTAAAGTTCATCTTCAGCTGTGTTTTTTCAGAATCTTTCATTTTCGTAATTGCACTCATTAGAAACATTAATGGTTTTCTGATGACTTGACAAGACAGTATTTTTTCTATATTTCTCTAGTTTGGATTCTGTTTCTTTGAACAGCGTGACTGGGTAAAATGTAACCCTGAGTGCATGTTGTGTATAAATGTGCATTGTTTGGGTCGGTTAAGCAAAGCCTACCATAGCATACCTGTGTTTTTGAGGAGCAGTGTTAAACTTGAGCAGGGCTGGATCTGGCTTGTACTTAGCCCAAGGCTGGAAAACAGTGGGTCTTCAGGTGGTAATACAGTAAGTCACAAATTTTTCTGACTTGGTTTGAGATTAATTTTTTGGTGATGGTTATAAGCGATGACGCCACGCTGCCAGGGGTGGTATTTTATATGGAGAGATAAACTGAAGTTCAGCTCTGTGTGTGTATGTTTGAAAGAGGTCGATAACAACTTAAATGGCCTTTCTTCTGGCCACTTTTCAATCTGCAACATTCTGTTTAATTTATTTTCTTTGGTGAACTTGTTTGCCCTCCTCATTCTCACTGTTGATGTCTGCTGCTTTCCCATTCCAAAGGGTTGTGTTGAAGGAAGACTCTGTGTTTCATGTGTATTCCTACAGTTGGGATGGAGCATACTTTTCTTCAAACGTTATGAGCTCTTTTCCCTGAGGGGAGGAGGGTGGTACAGATTCTGGGTGTCTGAGCAGTGCAGCTTAACAGATTGGCCAAATAATCCATCCTGAACTGGAGAGTGAATAATTTTAATACCCCTTATCTTGCATAGATTTTTATGGATATTCATCTCAGCAAATGAACTTTGCATTTCTAAATATTTAGAGCAGCATGTTCGTTCAGGCACAGCATATTTGAGTCTTAATATTCTCAGAGTTTCTCCACGTTTCTCTGGGTTTCTGTGCATGTGGGACTTGGGTTCCAGGCTTATTTAAACACATATTTTGTGCTGGTGTGCGGACGACACTAATTACGTCTGACAGTCACAACTGGGAATAGCAAGGAGGAAATAATAGTTCTTGACCAATCACTAAAACACAGGAAGTCCTGGTGCCATAGGAAGGGAGAGAAACTCACTTCTCATTTCCTTTGGAGTCCAGTGTGTTCAGATTAACTTTAAAGGGAGCTGAGGTGCAGCTCTGAGGATTTGGGCTTCAATCGTGTGCTCCCTTCGTGTGGAGCCCGTCTCAGCAGGCAGCAGGGCACCAGCCAGGAGAGCCCTCACAGCTCAGCTGCTGGGGATCCTATTGCAAATTAAATATGAAACAAGGATGTATTGGGTTTTGCATGGGAAACTTTTTAGCACAGTCACTCACAAGGCTTTCTCTCTGCTCTGAGTATTTTAAATCACAGTACTGCGGGAGGTGATAGCTCATTTGTAATCTTTCAGAAATAACTTGTTTCTTTTGCTGTTTTAAAGAAAATCAATGATTTTCTACCACAGAGTTTTACTTTTCTGTATTACAGGCTTTACCATGTTCAGAAAACCAAAGTTTACATTCAGTTACTTTTTATCGGGGTGTGTATAAAATATTCTACAAATATTTTTGGTGTGATCAAAACATGCACATATGTTCTTGTGGGTCTTTTAATATAAAAGGTACAGTTAAATTGAATATCCTTGGACAGGAATCTTGAGTTGGGATATTTTGGGGGGGATTTTAAGAAGCTTTAGAATTAAAAGGGAAAATCTTTTTGGATTCTGGTGAGATTTAGCCATTTGTTTATCCTCCTCTAGCATCACACCTTAACTTTTCTTTCCAAAGTCTTTAAAGCCGTGATATTAAACTGGTTGTGATGAGCTGAAAAAACAAGGTGGAATTTTATTGTCATGGTGTTGCTGTATAGTTCAATTACACTTACAAACTCCAGCATGTGAAGGGTTTGTTACAATATTCTGTGTATTGACACAATTCAGTATTTTTTTAGGACTCTTGGGAAAGTAACCTTTGCGTGAATTAAAAAGCGATAAGTATCTTAATGCTGATATTGCAAACAACAAACTTCCCTCAGATGAGCTGATTTTCTCAGAGTACAGTTTATGCTTAGTATCTGTTTAAAATTTCCAGTGATTCAGGCTGAAACACTGAATTTCTTCAAAACCTCGGTTTTACAAGGAGCACATCTATTTAGGGAGTTTTTAATTCTCACAGATATTCCTTCTGACATGAGCTCACCAAGCTGAGCTCCTCGCATGTATGTTTGGACCATCTCTGTTGAGATGATCTCCCATCACATCTCCTAGATCTCCTGGTGGAATGTCACATGGATAGGATGCCTGGGTACAGCTGAGTCCTAAAATCTAGCCCAGCTGGCTGGCCAAAGGCAAAATGTTCCCACTGGTGTGGAAAATGAAGAATGTCAGATGAAATTGGAGGTTGAATTTTGCAATATCGATGATCCATATGCCCTGTGTGTGGGATGTCTCCTGTGCCCTGCTGTTGGGGGCAAAGATTTTCCTAGGTCACAGGCTGAGCCAAGCGGGGCTGCTGCAGGACTCCTAACAGGAGACATCCAAGGCAATCCAGTGAAGCAGGAAACTGTTGATTAATAGATGGCACTCTATAAGAGGCTCGGTCTGCTGTCGAGCCTGGCATATTTCAAATGAGATGAAAAATTAAGTCCTTGCCACTTGTGGTGATTAAAGCCTCGGTGGCTCACTTTTCAAGAGCAGCATGTGAACCCTGCTGGCACGATTCCAGTTGGGTTATAGAGTTCTGCCAACCTAAATGCCCCAAGCAGTTTCAAATTCGTGGAGGAGAAACAGCTCAGTGCTGTTCTGTGCCGCCAAGTAGCCGCCACATCCTCCCACCACAATTCCTGTGTTTCGGCAGCAATTGAAGGGATGCTGTGCTAAAGGCAGTCCCATTCACTGAAAGCATCCAGCAAACCTCTGTTTATTTTTTTCAGGGTAAATCCAGCACTGCATATGTGTTTTCTAACTTGGCGTTAGACCTGTATGTGTGAATGAAGATAAATAAGTGCAAGGTTTTCATGTTCTTTAACAACAGGGAGTAGAGCCCATCCTGGTGTCAAATCTGTGTTTGCAGAGGAGAGAACCATGCTTGATCCAAAGGTGCTGCCATGACAGTGAAGAAACTGAGACAAATAGAAATGTTTATTTTTTAATCTCAATAATTTTCTTTCTTTCTCATATATATAATGGCTGTTTCTGTGCATTATATAGAGAGTAATGTCCATGTGATATTTTTAGCAGCTAATGTACAGAAAATGTGTGGACTCATAGAGCGTTTAAATGCAAAGAGCCAGGCAGAGGGACAGGGCAACTGGTCACAATCTGCTGTGAAAGAAAGCTGTGGGATGTGGGAAGGTGATGCTGAGTGCCACCAGAAGAATGCATGTTGGGGTTAAATAACTTCCAGTAGGATTTGTATAAAATGGAATTGTTCTTATCAGCCCCTGGTGGAGCGGCCAACGCTTGTGGTGTTGCTGCTCTCAGATTCCAGTGTTACACATGTGCTTCTGCTGTGCAGTAGCTTTGGCCTTATCTAAATGGAAAACCCTTTCCAGCTTGAGAACAACTTAGCAACTTTTAAATATCAAAAAGAGCACATTATGCACAACACATGTACAAGACTCAAAGGAACATGTATGCTGCCTAAAGTTTTTGGAGCTGGCGTGTGTGTGCGCTAATCTCCTGAGGGTTCATTGCTCCAAGCTTTTATCAGGAGCAAAGGGAGGCAGAGCTGAAGACTTCTGTGCACTGCCACTCCATCTGAAAGAACCAGCTCCTTTTTCCTTAGTTCAAGGCAAAGAAATGTGTGTACATCGTTCCTATCAATGCAGTCACAGGACTCTGACTTCCTTTTTAAGTGGAAATAAATGAAAGTATTCTCACTCTCTATTGTTAAGTGGCAGAGGAGCTTTCTGCTACAGTCTCATTGTCTTAGATCTGTTTCTCAGTGCAGCACATCTTTGCATTAAGCTGTTAGTACCTTTTCATGTCATTTGGAAGAGATGAAATATACTGGTAGTGTCTCAAGGGGAAGACTCTAGATACTGGTTTTCTGAGGAAAAGCTTAGATTTGGATTAAAAACCTGCTTGCTTTTTTGCTTGTCTCAAGCTGACTGCAGCTCAGACTCCTCAGAGTTACTGCAGCCTCTCCATGTCCAGTTTTGCAGTTTCTTTGCTGCCTTAATTGGTGTAAGTTTGGCTTTCCCAGATAGTCTTTTCTGAAAGGACAAGTGAGATGAGGGAACAGGCGAGCTCCAGAAGGAGAGATCCCAGCAATAAGTTGTGTCCACTTAGTATCAATTTAACAGGGGGAGAACAGGACAGTGATCAGGTAACACCTAAACACTATTCTCCAGAATTAGATGACTTTGTTTCCTCCCCTGCTTTTGTTGTCCCAGCATCCTGCAGAGGTCAGGGTTGCTTTTTGAAAAGCAGCATTGGTGCCATTCTCTGTGAAGGGTAGGTCATTCCTTTCTGTGGCATTAGGAAGGAGCTGTAACCTTGTCATTTTAATCAGCCAAAGCTTTGTTAAACCTGGAACCTTTCCTGGTCAGAGGTACATGAGCATATCTAAAGCAGTTCAGTCTCTGTGAGGAGACTTGCTTCCTTATGCAAAGAGACAGATTCCTAATTACCACGGAGCAGACAAAGAATGACATTTGGCAAAAATCCAGAGCAATATTCAGCCTCATTGCCTCCTGCTGCAGTGAGGCACCTGAGCTGTCCTATCACACCTTCTGATGTCATGTAAGGAAAGTTAGAGATATGAGTGGAGATTTTCACGATTTTTTCCCCTCACACTTCTATTGGAGAGCATATTATTGCTATACTTATCAAGAAGTTATATTTCTTTAATGCTAGCTCTCTGTATTGAGCCACCTGCCTACCTTCACTGTGCTGTATCAAAGCTGCAACTTTTATTCTGCAAAACCCAAATAATTCCTCTCCAGTTTTTATTTTGCCTTTTATGTTCATGTCTCATTTACAACAAAATATGTGTTCTTTAAATAACAACAGCATAATCTGGTTACATATGGCAAAGGAAATAATACAGATGAAAAATCTAGGCTTTGCTTAGTCTGAGTCCATATAGCATCTTACATTGCTATATATTATGTGGGTATAAATTGCACTGCACAAGAGGAATTTTTTAAATTATTATATATATGCAATTAATAAATTATTAGCAATTTTTTTAAATTTAGAAGCACTAAAAGATTAGTAATGTTTAATTCATTTTAATTAAAACCAATTAAATGTGTTCATTTCTAACTTTACTTGAAAGTGCTCACTAGCGCTCAAAAAGAAAACAAAGCAGCATATATCTAGAGGGAGGGATTACTTGCTCTCAGAATGGAAACTTCAGGAGGGAAGCCGAGAGGAGCCAGATGAGCACATGCAAGGAAAATTAAATGTTTCAGGACAGTCTGAGCAGTGGAGATCAGATAACTACAGTCGTGGTGTATCTTCTTGGAGGTGGTATTAGTAGTTCCTCTGCAGTGATCTCCACTGAAGAACAAGAGCTCGGTGTGTGATATATGTGGCACAGTTTGGAGCACGAGGTCCATGGGGTTTGCTCCTGGCAGTCCTTGGGGGAAAAAAAAAGAGAGACACCACACTGGAGCCACAAAGGGGTTGTAGCAGGTGCTAGAGTTTGGGGAAAACGAAAATAATTGAAGCATGATCTGCACTGTGGAGCTGAACCAGAGCCATCAGGGCAGTGTCAGTGCCCTTGCTGTTGCAGCTCTGGGAAGGGCACAGCACCATGGTCTGTCTCCAGCTGCACCCTGATCAGTTTGGGGTGCCAAGGACTTGGTGATGGTGGGTGACAGGAGATGAGAGAGCCTTGGAGAGAGCCAAGCTCTTCCCACAAACTTGTTACAGGAGTGCATGTAAGGATGGCTGCTTGGACTTCGTTATTCAGAAGCTACATCCGCAATTATTGCTCAGTTTTCCTTTCTGGATCACCTAAGGAAGAGCAGGAATCTCTGCTGAGAAGCAGAATACATCAGTCCCGGTGGAGTGCCATGTTAAAGGGCTGCTAGCTGAGCAAGAATTTGGGATACAGGGACACCACTCAGTTTAAATGGTTTTGCAGATGTCCCTTCTCCCTGCAAAACAAGGGATTTGGTCAGTGTTAGGAGTCTGTTAATGAGCCATTTGCACAGAAAATCTCTGGGTTTTTTTCTTCATTGATCTTTCAGATATCCTGGAAAATTAGATGTTTTCCTCTCCCCTCTTAAAACTCAATCAGATGAGATTAGGTGTTTTCCAAAAGCACAGCTGTGGTTTTTTCACCCTAGTTATTATATCTGATTTGCTGCTTAATGCAAATTCAGTGATCATATTTGTTCATTCTTACACACTGAGTTTTAACATCAGTGTTTTAACAGTAATATTTTACAAATCACTGCAGAAAGGTGTAAGGTTGCACTCTATTTCCAGAGGAATTTCCAACTTGAAAGTGCGGTGAGCTTTTTATGAGCTAGAAAATCCCAAGGTGTAAAAGCCCAAAAGGTCTCTATCACTCTTCTCCCTTCTGATACCACACGTGCAAAAATTTTACAGCATCGTTCCAAGCCTCAAGTTGAGAGAAGTTAGTGTCTTAAGGCTATTGGACATGGAATTTTCAGACAGCTGCAAGTTCTGCTATTTTTAAACCCTTCTTCACGTGCAACAAAAGATCTGGTTATTATGCACAATGACATATTCAATAAACTTTGATTTAAAACATTTTTTATATTTTAGCTGCATTCTGGTAATTAAAAAAAAAAAAAAAAAAGAATGTGGAGGAAATATTTTGTGAGCTCGAATACCTTAAGTCTTGTGGCAACTTTCTCCCAGAAATTCAGGTACTAAGTGGATTCCAGGCATAAGATGTTGTATTTCTAATAGATACAGGTGTGTTTGGGTTTTTTCCTCTGAGAAATACAAATGTTTGAGACATGATTTAAAGTGGAAATAGCATTGGAGCCTTCACTGTTGTGTCACTGTGTAATTTGGTAGAGTTAAACCATTCAGGGAGATGAAATAGATTCAGTGGAGCTATCAGATAGGATCTCACAGCCTTTCTGTTTAAATGTGCTTTGCTCCTAATGCAAAGAGAGCACTATATATGTGCCTGTGATATTAATGAAATGGACTAAAGAGACTAAATACTGTTGGTGCTCAGTGAATTTTGGTTTCTCTATTAACCTATGTTTTTGCAAACCTCATGTGTTCTTTCCTCTATCTCATGGGTTACTTTGTGTAACTAGCATGTTTAGGGTTTGGGGGTTTTTTTCTCCCTTAAAGTTCAATCTTTCCATCATTCTGGAATTTTCAATTTTCCTCAGCTCCTTCCAGTTTGTGTGCCGTTTTCCCAGCTGGAAGTGGAACCTGGTTTTGACAAACAGTTCTGTGCTGTTTCCATGCTCTGTTGAGGATCTTCTAATACTAATACTGACCTAAATGCTATGGTCAAATGTGCTCTGCCTTTTCTCTGCCAGAGCCTTGTACCAGTAGTTCTCACTCCTACGTATTCTATTATTCTATTCCTATTAAACAAGTTTCTTGAAGTACACTAAATATCTTTGTCCTGCATGCCAAGATCAGCTTACATTGTTCTAAGCATGGTAGTTTATTTATATGTCTGTTTCCCAGAGCTGTCATTTTCTCGGAACATTTGTGCCACATTCGCAGCGTGACACTTTCTGACAAGTTCCATTAAGTGGGATCTCCCTTGTTTTTGGAATATGCCGCAATAAAATCATGCCTAAATGATATTCTTTCAGTTCCTTCCTAGCTCTCCCCACTTGTTCATTACCACTTGCCTGCTTTCTTTCAGCATGTTTAATTTTTTTGTCCAAGACTTTTCAAGTAAGATTTTGTGATACTGTCAGATGTCGAACTTTAAAGCTTCTATTATGGTTTCCAGTTATCTATTATTTTTGTAGTTCTTTCAGAACAATCTGAAAATTGATCAAGTTATCTTTTTTTTTTTTCCTTGTCTAATCTTGTAGTGGGTTTTTTTTCTTAATACATCCTAATCTGTTGTGGGTAGAAGTGGTAGTTGTTAGGGTCATTCTTTTGAAGTGTGACTATATTCTGGACTTACTGATAGTAGTAATTAGATACATGTAATAACAAGTAGCTTTAGTAATTAGTGAACTCCTGATAGAGACAGCACAATAGTTTGAGACATTAATTGTCTCCAACAAAAAGACAAAATGATCCAGATGCTCTTTGTTTCAGTATTAAAGGAATGTTTTGGGCTAATGTACATATTTCTTGGGTTTGGGATACACACATGTGATACCAACTGGCTGTTCATAATTCTGAAATTTGGTAGCGATGGTTAAAATCTGCAACTACTGAGAGTGACTAAAAGGTGAAATAAGAAATGGTTTTATATCACTGAAAAAGCTTTTCTTCTCTACAAGTTTTATGTAAAGTTATTAATAAGTGAGCAGAAGCAGTTTTCTCCCGAAAAGGGAAACTGTTCAAGAAGTTCTGAAAAGTCAGTATAAGGTGCAGAGAAAGAAGGAGGCTTCAAGTGTTTGCAGTTTGTATTTTCATCCCTGTTTGCTGTTGGGGAAGCTTGCCCTGGGTTGGTACTTGGGACCAGCTGTGTGTGGCTGTAACCCGTGGCTGCCCTTACACGGAAATATTTTTCTCCAAATTTCTTGCTAAAGAATAAAAAGAAAATAATTTTCAGTCTATTTTCATTAGAATTTCATTTTATTTCCCTAGTTTGTGTTTGTCTGAAATGGCAAAAGGGTTTTCCTTGCAGAGCCAGACAGTGCAGGAGTCTTTGGCTGTTAATTTTTTTGTCTGGTTTTATACCCAAAATCGATGGCTGCTGTGGCCCAGGTCTGAGAAGTTTGAATGTTTATGTTTCCTTAACATAAAAAAAGTTTTGATATGGATGTTGACACTATTGCATCAGTGCTAACTGCATTTTTAAAAAATCAAATAACACATTTACTATTATATCCTGTTGTTTTTCCCTATTAAATGTGCTTATCTTGGCTTACATTCCCCTTATCCTTTCAGTAAGATTCATCAGTTTCCTTAGTAAAGCCTGATGTGAGATATTGAGGATACAAGGAACAAAACTAGCAAGGAAGAATAGCTGAAAATGCTGAAAAATTGTTTTTATTGGAACTAAAATGTTACAGCAGCAGATGGTTTTGTTGTTTTCTTGTTTTGTTTTTGGTTGGGTTTTTTCAAATAAACATCTGGCTTAATTTTTAAACAACTTTTGTGCAGATGGGTAGAAGGAAAGAAAAATGTGACGACTCTGCCAGTGGAGCAGCCTATTTAATCACCTTGATCAGGTCCTAGATGAGCTTTCTGGGGCTTGGATAGTAAGAATGCAAAAAGCTGGATGTGTCCTGCAAAGATTGATTTCACCCCTTGTGCTGATGATCTTCCCTGAGCATCTTTTCTTGCTGTTCTCACTGCATCTGCAGTGCTGAGAGTGGTTTGCTCTGATGAACAGACTGTTGTTAACAGCATTTGTTACTGCTGCGTGTAAATCTAAAAGGACAGAAATAATATTAAGGTACCAAAAAGGCAAAATGTGCATAGTAAGTGCCTCTTAAAGTCCTCACATTCACAATTAGTTTTCCCTCTTCCAGTTACTTTTTATATTTGTGATGATTCTTTTCTGTTTTCTCAACTTTCAGATTTTTTTCTGAATCTTGTAGAAATCTTTCACAGAAGAATGATGCAGTTTGGATCTGTTTGATGGCCATCACTATTTGGCAAGAGTCTTCTACCTATATGTGCAAGTTATTTATACTCTGAAATGAGCATTTTTGGAGTTATATTATTTTCTGAGTTTGGCTAATAATTGAATTTGAAAATAATAACATGTTCTTGGTCCTTTTTATTAGGTATTCTGTTTGAGTTTTTTTGAGGAACAAGAGGTGAAATTTCAGTGCATTTTAATAATTTTTAAATCACCTGACTTAGAGCATCTTTTTGGGCTGAAATTACATACATGGAGAAAACTTTGTTTCCCTTACTGACCAAAGTTTAAATGTGCTGACTCCATTGCGTTTTACAGGAGCAATCTGTGGGTAAAAAGTTCTCCTTTTAGTACTTGTTAGTGATACACTGTTTTGGGAGAGTTTCTTATATTCCTTTACTGAATGTGCAGAATTGTTTCTTGAAGATCAACTCTAATATTGATTTTCATGTTGTAGAAAATGCAACTAAAAATCAGTTTGAGGCAATGCATGAATTTCTGGTAAAAACCTAAATTTACTCATAGAAAAAACCTTGCTTTTCATTTTTAAGCCTGCATTTTTCATCCCAGTAAATACTAATCACAAAAGCTATCATGTACATCCCAGCTGTTGGCAACTGGTCGTTTATCGGGATAGCTTACACACAGAAATTGAGGCATTCTCTCATTTTCATTGATCAGAGAGCTAAATATCCTGATTAATGCTAAATGCTAAAAAATTTAAATGCTAAAAAAACTTTAAAAATGCTAAAAAAAATTTTCATTGATCAGAGAGCTAAATATCCTGATTAAATGCTAAAAAAACCCCACTTTTATGGCAAAGCCCAGGATTTTTGAGATGGGGAGAAAACTACTGTGCAAAGTGCCTTTTGTGTGCTGTGAAATCTGTGCCATAGGTGCAGCAGAGTGTGTGGGGCACTCAGGGGAATGTGGATTTGTACTCCCCAATTTTAGCTGGCTTCTGGCTTTAACTGGATCTGTACATCCTCTCTGCCTTTTCATAGGAATCTGTGGACAGATTGCTTCTGAGTAAAATATGTTTTCATTTTATTTCCCCTGATATTAAAAAAAAAAAGAAAAAAAAAAGAAAAAAAAAAAGTTGTGTTTGTTGGGGGAAAAAGAAAAAAAAATTGTTCCTGAAATGGGCTCCCTTGTTCTAGAAATTACTTGAATTTGCAGATAGCTTCAAGTTTTTCTGGGTAGCACTGATCATTTGGGGGATGCCAGGCACTGCTTCCTCATTCTCCTTCCCCTTTCCTCCCCACTGCTGCCTCCAGAATTCCTTTTCTCCTTATTGAGGAAGGGAGAGAGCCTAGTGTCTCCTGACATGGATCAGGGAATGTCCTTCTGCAGCATCTGAATTGAAAGTTCCTGAAAATCTGGATTTTTAGATTAGTGAATGGATAGATCTGTAGTAAATTAGTTATTTGTTTGCTGTTTTGATGATACTAACCTGCTTAAACTCTCTGTGGGGAGAAAAGGTGGACAGATCTTTTCACTTTCAGCTACCATGTTGCTTAAAAAATCCCTAATTTAACCCCAAAAGGAAGAAGATGATTTTTGCCTTTATTGCCTGCTGCATCTGTGTATTTTGCACCCTGAGCTGTCTTCATTATTGTGATTATTCAGAAGATAATGCAGTCATCTCTGAAGATTTGTTGACAAGGAGATGAGTTTATGCCAGAGAACCTCTGTGAATCACAATGTGTTGGGTTTTCTTAGAAATACACACTGAATTTAAAAGTCTCCCTTTGGGGAATGAAAAGGAATAACTTAATGCAGTTAATCACTCCTGGCATTACCTGTCTAAAACAACTGGCAGGCAACGGATTGAGATTTTAGATTGTACAACTGTCCTGCAAAATTAACATTTCTTTTAGAAAGCCAAAACCAAGCCACCTACAAGCAGGATATTGCTTTAAGGCTACAGATTTTAACAGGCAGAAAATGGACCTTTAGGATCCACCAGCAGCAGTAAATCTGCCATCATTTGCATTGTATTTTGAGTAAGCAAGTTGTTAAATGTTTTTGTCTAGCTTGAACTTAGGGTAATGTTACATATCCTTGATATTGCTTTATTAATCTGTTTTTTTTATTGTTGTTACTGCACTGATGTGGCTTGAAGTAATTTTATCACCTCCATGTAACCTTTGGTGTGTATTACTCTTTAAGTGTATATACTGATATATGTGAGTGTATATATATATGTAAAAAAATATATATCCTTAAATATATGAAGTGAGTGAAGGCCCACCTGAAACATCTGTGCAGTCATCTCTCTTGAGGGGGGTAGAGAGATTTATAAAAATTAGGTTCATAACACAGATTTGAAATTGAAGTGGTGTGTGAGGAGAGGTGCCTGACTCCTAAAAAAGACTCACTTTTGATCTCAGCCTTTTCTTTACTACTGTGTTTAAGCAGCTAATTTTTCAACACAGTTAAACAAAATATTTCAGCTTTGCTGACATAAAACAGAAGCCAAACAGAGGCAGAGCTGGATGGAGGAATCCCGGGGTTTGTCACAGCGTGTAATAAATAAAAAGGCTGTTGGGATTGCTAAGAACTCACATATTTCTTTGAAACTAGCAGCACCTTTAGGTGCTCTCAGCCCTGGGTGTTTGCACTCAGTTTTTTAGCAGCCTGATTTCGAGCCGCTGTGCTTGATAAATGTGGAAATCGGTGTCTGTGTCAAACGGCTGAGCGAGCATCCCGCTCCCGTTCTCCAGCATCACCAGCTGGATGAAGCTCTGATAGTTTGCCACTTCCCAGGAGACTTGTGAGGTGGTGGAAAAAGTTGCTGTAATCTGCAGGATGTGCTAAAAAACCTCACCTCAGTACTGCCAACCTGAGTTGGGTTTTTGCACCGAACGCTCCCTGTTATTTTAAACTGCGTAAATTTAAGATTGCTCTAGAACAGGGGAGTTTTTTGAATTTCTAATTTTAAAATGAAAGGAAGATTACCCCCCCAGATTCCTAAAAGGTGTTACTGAGGTAGAAAGATGTGAGTTTTAACTGAGTCTCTTTGCCCCTTGCTTCTCTGAGTACGCGGAGAGCGCAGAGTCTGCTGCTCCGGGGAGCCGAGGGAGCTGCTGGTGTGAAACAGCTTCATACAATTCATGGCCATTTTGGCATCATCTTCCTGCAGCCATAAAATTATCGAAATTCTATGGCTACAGTCTAATCTGAAATATCTAGGTGCTTGTGGCTGCAGTTTTTTTCAGGTGATAAACTATTTGGCAGTTAATCATTACAGCTATAGAATAACTTATGAATTTGGGGAAAAGGCAAGGCTCAGACTTTCAAAAGCGTGATTCATTTCTATTAGTGGAAATTTTTAAATTTGCTTAAAATAAAACAGTGGAAAGAAATAACTCCTTGCTATTTTTATTCTCCTGGGTTAAGGTAGGAAAGCCAAGGGGTGACTTAAGAAAAAAACAATTGTGTTTTCTTTAGAAAAAAGGAATGGTGAGGGAGCTGTCAGGAATTTCTGTGCTACACTTTTCAGTTGTGCTAAGATCCTTTGCCTCATGTTTTCTTTCTCCTTTCCCTTTTTCACTTGGCCACCTTGGACTCCACTGAAACTGGAGTCTTGAAACACATCGTCCAGTCTTTCCTCGGTGCTTAGGACGGCATTTAGTTCACTGCTTTGTTTTCAGGAGCCAGACAGCAATATTTTGGGATATAATTACCATCTGAAAAAAAATCGTACTAAAATGTATTGAGTAACGAGACAGATTTTTTGTTACTTGCTTTAGATAATTTTGGAGCCCGTTTGCTTTCAGAGGTGTTTCTGGTATCATCCAGTCATATCTATAGCAATGCAGAAGCAAACTAAGTGGGATTTTAAGAATAGCAGTGCTTTAATACCAAATCCTAAACAGATTAATCTTTGGGAATATCCTCTTTAGATGGATCTTGTGAGACCGAAGCGATTCCGACCTCAGATGTTGCTTTTTGGATGTGTTTGAACAACTGCAGCAGTCTGAAATTATTCGTTGCCATCTCACTGCAAAATGCACGCTGACTGCAGTGCTGCACTGCATATGTGACATATTCATCCTGCAGGAAGTTGGCTGAAATTGGATTTTGTGAGGTGCTGAATTTTAGGCAGAAACGGTCCCAAAACTAGCGCTGCCTGGTTGTGTTTGGTGCTGGAGCACTAATCCAGCACTATTTGGGAGCCTCGGCAGAGGGCACTGTTGGAGCATTAAAGGCACTTGAAAGGCTCATCTCCAGCTTTTCTTGATTTTTTTTTCCCCTGTTTGGAAAGTGTTTAATGTTCTCCATGTAATTAAATTCAGTTCCCTGTATAATTAGCAATGGAGCCTTATTCTTTGTGCCACTGCTGTGGATAGTATTATTTTTGTCTCTATTTGCCCTCAGTCAATGCAAAATACTGTTGCCTATCAAAAGGTAGAAAGTTTTATTGCTATCTCCTAAAGCTAAGCAATATTTAAAGGTGTAAATAGAAAACTAAGAAGTTACTTTCATTTAGTTGCTCAGAGTAAATAGGAAACCTTTAAAATTCCTGCTCATGGCCCAGGAAGGAGCAGAATTAATGCACCACAATAATTTTATATTTGTACCCAATTGTGTATTGTAGTATTTTTGAAATGTCACTACTTGCACTTTGTCAAAAATATATATGAAACATGTAATATTTAACTCTGTGTGAAACCTATTGATTTTATTGGGCAGATTTTGTTTTCTTCTTTAGTTTGTTTTCCTTTGGATCTTTGCAAGAACTTGTATTGGTGCTGTTTAGCATATTGAAATATTAATTAGAGTGATCAGGCATAATTATTTTTCATTAATTGCAAATGCAAAGTAATTGCTGTGACCTAGAAATAGTTTTCTTGTCCAAATTCCTGTAAACATCCTAATTTTTTTATAATTTATGAGGACCAGCTACAAAACATTGTGTCAGAAAGAAATAATTTTCTGAGGTACTAGAGTACTTAACACTGACGTTACATTAGACTTCTCTTACTGCTTGTAAAGGAGAGATATTTGGAAGATGGAAGTCTGATGTGTTTGGCTCTTGAATTGGCAGATACATAGAGCATTAATTGCAAAAAACACGTTGTAGGTTTCTTTCAGAATGTGCCTCTTTGTCCGTATCTGGTTGAGTTACATGAACAACCTGGAGAAGTTTGCGTTAAAGATCGAGGGATACGCTCTGCCGCCGGCTGCAGGACACTCTTGCATTAATTTCAAAATCAACCACAGAAGACATCTCCAAAAATCTCTGCTATCTTAGAAATAGCAGGGAATATTTTTTTTCCCCCTACTTGAAAATGTTAATTAAGTTATCAGCAGCTGAAGGCAGGCGGATTGCAAGGGAAGGAGCACCAAAGAGTTTGAAATGAAAGCGTTCGGTGTGGGTCTGTACGGCTCTTGGCTTCCAGGGGAAATCCCGGGGCTGCAGTCTGATCCTGATCCTGATCCTGATGCTGATGCTGATCCTGATGCTGATGCTGATCCTGCTGCGGGCTCTGTGCCTTGCTGGTGTTGTAGGATCCGTAGGGATAGCAGTGCAGGGTCTGTCCCTGCCTGCAGCAGGATTCATGTCTCAAGGCCAATGCCGCTGTCTGGAGTCACGCAGGGATTGCAGTTGGAAACAGCAACTTTAAATAACAAAGGCAAAAGTTGGTTGGGTTCATAAGACAACTGGTTTTGACTTTCAAAAAGAGAGGTGGTTGCCTCCAAAGAAAAAAGCACACTCAGTAATATTGCCATGCAGCGGGTTGTAACCATCTCTGTCAAGCATTTTCTAAGGGGACTAATACAGTGCCCAAGAAGACTCTAATTAAATGTACATATTTGTTTTTTACAGCCTTCTTTCATATCGTTTCCTATTAGTGTCTCCTTACATGAGCTCGGTAGGGTAATATGCAGGCAAATTTCTGTTTTGTCTGAAACATTAATACTGATGTTCTGCTCCTGTATCATCCCTGTAGCTGTTATCTGCTGTGTGTTTTCCCCACGAGAGGCTATCGCAGGTTTTTAGTCCAGACTGTTTGTATTCGACAAGGTCAAGATAAGTTTTATCTCTATAGATAAGTGAAGTGCATTAGGATCGATACAGTTACAGTAAAATACATTGGCAATATTTATTGCCAAGATCCTAATGAATTTTTAAAGCTTGGAAGACTCTGTCATTGGAGTGAGGATGCCCTAAATGGTTGTTTATAACAGGGTCTATATAATTATACAGTTAAATGCTTTTTGAAAATAAAAAATTGTACAACTTCATGGTTTTTGACAAGGTAAAGCTTTATGCTCCTCCTCACCCAAATCCTAACAGACTCTTAGGACACCATCAAAATAAGCATTTACTTTCCATTCACTTGGGTGTCTGTATAGAGATTTATGATGTTACTTACTTGTTATGATTATAAAATTGCTCTATTTTTAGCGCACTAATAGGGGTTTTTTTGAATTTTACCTTCAATTTTTTATTGACAAGATAATTGTTTTGGCTTTGACAGAGTGGCTTTGGCCAGTTTCATTTGTGATATAAATTTCCCTAGGCACATATTTATGCAGTTAAATCAATAAGTATTTCATAATCTCTCTAAATACTTATGTAACTTAATAATTCCAGCCATTATGATGCATCTGCTTAAATATGTATTTTATGTAGGGGCATTTAAAAATGCAAATTATAGGGATTATTTTCCTTCAGGCTTTGTATTTTTCTGTTGCATCAGATAGAGAGTAAGAAAATTAACCCACAAAAAAATCCTGCTAAAGTAATAATGAAAATCTGCCTTCTATCTGAAAAAGATAATTTGTTGATAAGACTTCATGGCTTGCTTGAACTCATTTTGCTTTCTCTGCTTTCTGTAGTTGATCTTTTAAGCCACACGACACAACCATGGTAAGGGCTAAGTTAAGGAGAAAGTTTCCACCTTTGTAACACCCACCTACTTTTGGGTCTTTTAATAATCTGTCATCTTTCATAGGTCTGTTTTCAACCCCTCCTGTCTCCAGAGCACCAGAGATTGCTTATTTTTATTGTTAACACTTTGAAATTCAAAATCAGGATTGATAATACTGTGTTGGGAAGCTGCTGTGTAGCTTCTCTTCGTCTTTACCGTGGAGGTTTGATACCTGACACTTTTAATTTAATTTAATTAGGGAGGCAGAACCCCATCTTGGTGTTCATTAAGGGGATTATTCATCAAAGTTATTGCTTCCTTGATGGAGAATAACAATATCACTCGCAATGGCTGCTGTTGCTCTCATAACTGTATTACTTTCTACTATTTTTCTCTCCAGGGCTTTGTATTTAGTCTCTTTATTTGAAAATTCTAAATTGAGGGAAGCATAAACTTCTGGTATAGCAAATTCACCAGGGTCGCATTTATTGTGGTCTAGTAGCTTTATGTCGTGTAAATGCTTCGCAGAATATTTTTTTTTCTTCTTTTTATTGGTTCTCTGCACTGTCTTTAAATATTTGTATTTCTTTCAAGCTTAGCTGCACTTCAGCTCAGGGCCTGAGGTTTCTGGCTGCCTGTTTGCTGATGTAGCTGAACTCTGCCATGCCGAAATCCTGCAGAGATCGCTGTAGGAAGGAAGCCTCCGCGGAGCAGGGAGTCACCACGGGCTTTGCTGGAACAGAGTGGAACTCTAATGTAAAATTAATAAGGGGGGGGTTGGGGGAGAGCAGACTGTTTGCAAAAGTTGTCTTTTGTAACGCAGCCCTAATCAAATATTCAGAAAATGACGGCTTTAAAAATAGAACAATTGTCCTTTTAAAACATGACTAGTTTGGTTAATTTACCCCCAAGTATCCGGTGTCTGTGACTCTGAAAAACCCTTATCTACTAAGGGGGGAAAAAAGAGCACTGCAGAAAAGGTGACAAGTTTTCACCTCTTTCCTCAGAGAACATTTTAATTCCACTTTAATCAGCCTGCCAATAAAAGAGTACTTGGCTTTCAAGGGGAAACAAATCAAAATATGCATTTATCAGTCACAAGGCAGAATTCAATCGCTCGCAACTGATGAACTCCAAAAGGAATGAAACTAGTACTATCACGCTGCCTTGGTGGTTTGCTTTGTACTATCAAAGAACTGGTACTATCTTTTCCTGCCACATCCACTGTTTGTCTGTCATCCCTAATTATGGCCTTTCAAAAGCAACGCTTCATAATTGCTGTTAATGATTAAAATTAAAAAAAAAATTCGCATCTAGATAACTAAACTAGTGTTCTGCAGTGTGCAGATTTGTGTGTTCTGCAGCTGCAAAAATAACTGAAATGAAAAAAAAAATTAGCCAGAGATGAGGCAGAGGAAACAGAGAGGTTGCCAAGTCGTATTGTCAGTGTTACCATACGGGGCTCCTACAGGGGCACGTCACAGACCTGTCTTATTAAAATAAAACTTTATTTTCCACTAGAACAGGAGACTGAGGTTCACGTTGCGCTGCACAGGTGGGCTCTCATTGCAGACTGCTCTCTGCTGCTCTGCTCTGGTTAAGAAAGAAGAGCCTGAAGTGGAAAGAAGGGTTTTTTTGTATCAAAGCAAAGTTGGATGCTGTTTCACGTATGGGTGTTTCTAGGTTGTGGGAATTGGTTGCTCCGGGTTTTCAGCTCGTTTAGCATGAGGCGAACACATTGCTCGCTTTATTGATATTAAACAGAGTTGTCCTGATGGTTACAGGAGTTAGACTACAGCATTGTACACAAAGCTGAATCTTTCTGGTGAGAGAAACTGCATTCTTTGGGCTTATCTTGCTCCCTGCGCTGGAATTTACATGCGTAACTACCAGTGCATCAAGATGAGTTTTTTGCCTTTGTGTGGTTTGCATCTCAATGAGAGTGGAGAGGTGCAGTCTATTTAGCTTTCCTTCTCCCTGCCCTGAAAAATGGTTAAAACTCACCTCCTACTTTATTTATGCTTTGTTCCATCTGACTTCTCTTCTGCAACTAAGGATTTATGAGGCCAGAAAGCAAGAGCCAGACTGCTCTTGTGTTTCATTTTCTCCATTCTTGTCCTTGTTGGATTTCTTGTTGATTTTTTGCGCCCTGGCTGTGGACCCCTTTAGGGCCAGGCTCGGGCAGCCCCCGAGATACTCAGCTCCCCTAACACAGCCCCGTGCCTTGTTCAAATCCCAGCCTTGACTCCGGTGTCCTGGGATTGCAGCCTGACACTGGTAGCACAAAATACCAGCCTTGGCTGAGTTTGATGTGCAAAACCACCAGGATCTGACCTCTAGTCTCTCCTTTTCCCCTTCCTGTGGTTCCACAGAATCTCACTTGTGTTGCCTGGGTCTGGGGAGCTTTCTGCTCTCCTCTGTCCCACTGAGCTCCATCCTCTCTTCAGATCTCACCTCCTGACCTCCTTTTTTTTCCCCGAGAGTCGATTAGACAAAGGAGGTACGTTGTGGTGTGGATGGGATATACAAATAAATTGCATTGTATTTTTTTCTCTTTTACAGTTGTTTTTAACCCTGTGTTTCAAAAGCATGCTGGTAGCAGTTTCGGGTGAAAGAAATATAAAGTATAATTGTTCAAGTGCCTGTTTGGGTCACAAATTTGTGGAAATGAATGTGTTGGTATGGCTTGAATAGACAGAACAACTTATGATATTCTTAAAATTAAAAAGTGGGGAGAAACAGGGTAGAAATGTAATGGGGTGAGAAACTTTCCTCTTCATTCAGCAGTGGTTACATCAGTCACAGTGTGGTAGGAGTAAAGGGGTTTCTGTGCTCAGCTATTCATTTCAGGACTGCTTATATTTAATTGACATGACACTAAGTGTGCTTGATTTAAAATATGTGTTGCAAAGCTTTGGAAAACGAAGTTTAAGAAAACCAAATAGGACTGTAAATAATAATAAGTTTATAAAAATACTCTAATGGCTGCAGACAAATGATTTAGGGTTATAACTTGCTGTTGCGTAACTAAACAATTGATCATACAAACAACAGATAGTACGAAAATCCCAAAGTTTTCAAAATAATTTTTATTTTTAAGTGAGAGCAAAGGACAATTGTGGAGCTTTGCATGGAGCTTCTCACATTTCACATATTCTTGTGCTTTCATGGTTTTGTCAGACAGACCTTCACATTCTTCACACTCTCCTACATGTTGCTTGAATTCTTGCCCCTGTTGTCCAATTTCCCAATAATGCACTGCACTCAGGAAATATTTATGCATTCACTCTGGGAGAAAATGGGAACATTATTTGTCTGTTAGGTTATTTTGCTCTAGGAATAATCAGCTGAAGGTGGTACTGTGTTATAACCCAAAACACTTGACATATTATACATACAGGCTACTAATGAAAATGTTCATACTGCTGTGTATGATTATAGATAGATCTGTGCTTTCCAGAGAGCTGATCAGGAAAATGATAAATCATTAGACAGAACTAAAGAAGGTGTGTTGCATGAAGGTTGGAGGAGGAGGGGGAGGAGGATGTGAAGGATGAGTCAGAAGCCAAGAAGTTCTTCAGAATTTGGTAATTAACATAAGTGAAAATAGGAGTCATCAGGAGCTGGAATGACAGAAATCTCTAACTGCTTTTAAGAATGCAGAAATCCAGGTGTTGTAATGTTGGGTCTGTATCCTCATAGAAGATTTGGTGTGTTACCCATCACAGAGGGTAAATTCCAGGTTTATCACAGAACAGTATGAATGTCCTTTGGAAGGCAACTGTAGAGGATCCTAACCCTCCAAAATACTAGTGTTTTCCTCTCTGAGTCTTGCTGAATCATAAGGACCTAAATAAAAATTTTCTTTTTATTAGAGCTTTGGCTGATCTTATTAAATATCTGAAATTGTGTTCAAGTTTTTAATGAACTGTAGAGATTTTTGCAATACATTTCCTGCATTTAGTAGTATGCTTTTGGGATGGGGGGAATTAAAGATGCATTTTTATATTTTTGTCTTTGGGAATTAAATACCTAATTTTGCTTAATCTTCTCTTTACCTCTACCTATACACTCTTCTTTTGTCTTTTTTTTTTTTTCCTAAGGTAAGCATGTAAGAGAAGCTGTTTTATCATCCTGTTTTCTACTGTCATGTAACAGTCACCTTTTTTTTTTCTGACTCTCCTATAAAGAGAAACCACAATAATTGAAGTGGCCTCTGATCCTGGAGCCCTTTCCCTGGGTGTGTTAGATATGTTACTTTAGTATTTTTGGGTAATTTTTATTACACTTCTCATGGTCAAATCTTGTTTTCTGTAAGATCAGTAGGAAATGTCCCCCTTATTTCTTCAGGGGCAGATCTTGCTACTGTGCATTTATAACTTCAAAGACAACAATAAACCTCTGGTCCCCATCATTGGAGCAAAACCCACTTGGGGTGAAAGGTCAGAAAGAGGTGGAAATACTAAGAAATGTCTCTGAATGTCAGAATCAATTAAAATATTACTTTATTTAAATTACTGATTTCATGGCATTATTCTAATTCACGGAGCCTTTAAAGCCATGAATTCTCATTGGAAATATTAGCACTAGAAAGCATTGGGTGCCTGAAAGCTGTGGGTTTAGGGTGTTTTATTACTGTTTTTCTTAGGAGATGAGTCTGTCTCGTTTATGAAAGCAAAGATGTAAGTCATGAAAGACAGACTCAAGACCCTTTCCTTACTGCTTTTTAATCTGCTGAAATTACTGTACATTCTTAACCCTGTAAGTAAAAACAAGTTGGAAACTTAGCTATCCCGTAAAAGGGAAAAAAAACCCCAAAACAATCAACTTCAGATGCCTTGGGTTTCAGCAAGAGATGCCCCTGGCATCACCTGCAGCGTGGTGGTAACCTGGGGGTCAGGCAAACTTGAGCTGCAGCATTAGAGCTGTTGTGAAGCCCATCAAGCTTTTCCTGTGAGCTGCTGCTCCCCAAGCTGCTGCTGCTGCTGCTGAGTTTTCCAAGCAGCTCCTTCCTGGTGTGTTTGGCATGGAAGAGAAGAAGGGAACTCATCACCCGCTGGATTTTCCTTCTCTGGGCAGAAGGAGCTTTTACCTTCCTGTTTCACACCACTGACAACTTTTCCTGAGCTGCTGTGATGGAAGTAATGCCATTTAAAGAGACAGATGTTTAGGCATGCCAGGTTTATCTTACAATAGGAGTTGCTAGTGTGTAAAGTTGTAGCCTGTTTTTATCACAGACTGAAAAACTAGATGCAACATTTCACATTTTATTTGATCCAGCAAACACATTTTTGGTGCTCACTTAGTGTTCGAATCAGCTTTCTCTAAGTAACTGTCTGCTCTTAGCTTCATTCTTCTGATTGTGGTGCTTCATACTGCTTTAAAATACAATCTAGTCTTCGTAGGAATAGCTCTTTTACAACATCCATTTACTAAACACATCCTTGGTTCAAAAAGGTACTTGAAAAACTTGGGTGGGAGCTGGCCTGGAGGACAGACAAATTGTCTTTTTAAGAATTTCCCTCAGTATTGATATTTGGGTTTACTTAAATTAGACAAGAAGACCAATAAAAAAAAAATCAAAATTTTGTGAAATAGGAGCTTTGGGTTTTGAGCATTACACACGCCTAAGGAGGAATTTACACTTTGGATTTTACAGTTGTGATAATGCACAGGATGATTCATTCAGACTGAACCTGCAATTTGCATCATGGGGCTGTTTTTTTAAGCCAGAGGAATCATTATGACATTTATTTCAACCTTCATTATAACAGGCCATAGTTTTCTCATAAGCTTGCTTTGTATGGAGTCCAGGATGTTTGGAATTTTAAATCTTATTTTCCCCTCTAATATGCCTGTGTGAACCTCTTGCAGCAGGCAAATGCTTTCCCTGGCCGGGCAGGCTGAGGAGCACTTACTGACGAGGAAAGTGGCAGTGAACTTCAAAAGAAACCAAACATCAACCCCTAAAACACACAATGTTTGGGAGCCTGACCTCTGCTAACCTGACCCTCTGTTTCAGGGCATTTTGTTTGTTTTGGATGCCGAGGGGTGGCTGTGGGTCTGCAGCAACACTGAGCAAGCACCAAACCCCACAACTCAAAACTTCTCAGGAATTAAGTTTTGATTATTGGGGAATATCTTGGTTATTTTGTTTGTCTTCCTTTTTGAAATTCTGGATGTGCTTAAAGCACATTACCTTGATAACTGTAAGAACTGGGAAGTGCACTGACAGCCAGCATCACTCATTCAGTGTCACAGACTTGCACAGAAAGTCTAGAGAAAAATGCAAAATACCCCTTTTTAGGGGAAAAAAAGTGAGAAAATGTAGAAAATGCCTTCTATGCTTTTTTTTTCTTTTTTTTCTTTCCATCTGTTATTTCCCTTAACTTCTGGAATTAGGAAATTTGATTGGGACAACTATATATGACTTGTATTTGTAATATTCTAGCAGACCATTAGAGAATCAGAGAATGAATTAGTTTGGAAAAGATCTCTGAGAGCATTAAGTCCAACATATGATCGATCAAACTGACCCTGATATTGACTGCCACATCCAGTCTTTCCTTAAACACCTCCAGGGACGGTGACTCCACCACCATTCATGCCCTTCCAGGGATTTCTTAGGAATAGCCACCCTCCTGCAAGTTATTTTGGGAGAAATTTCTCCTTTCCATCTTTTGGAGCAGCAAAACACAGATCCTCTGCTTCTTGCTGCCTTTTTGCTCAGCAGGGTAGGGAAGGACCAAGAAGGAGAGGGAGAGGAAGCAGCTCAGGTGTTGGGAGCAGGGGATGGAGATAGCCAGTATGGTTCCGACCATAGGGAGGGTTTGGATCTGAGCTGCCAATGCTCAATGGCAGCACTGGTCTGGTTACTTCTTCTGCCTCCCTTGTGTGAGGGTGTTTTATGCAGCAGTTTGTTCAAATGAAAACAAGAGCAGCATTTGGTAAAGCTGGAGAAGGGCTGGTGCTGTGTAGCAGGACATCAGACTAGAAATCTCTCTGTGTAGTAGGTAAAGGAAGTGCTGGGGGTGCAGGTCGCCTAATCTGCCAGAGATCTCAGAGCATTGCCGGTTGTGTTTGGGTTTGTGTTTGTGTGTTTATTCCCTGCATTGTCAGATGCCTCTGCTGCTGTAGGAGTGGGGCTGCTGCAGGAGCTTCAGAGAGGTATGAAAAACATTCCTTCTAAAAATACTGGGAAGCTCCCTCCACCCCCATTGTTTATTGGAAACTTTTCCCCTGTCTTAAGATATTTGATTATGGTGTAATGCAGCTAATTTAAGCATCTGTTTATCACTGCCTGGCTAGACTGAATGTGAAATTTCAATTGAATTACCTCCCAAGAGAGCTTTGAGCTCTGAGGGTAAAACAAATCATTTTCTCTCCATTCCCCTGGGATTGTCAATAAAAAGAATTCATCTAAATAGTTTACATGCATTTTGAAATGTTGCATCTACTAGACTTGGGTTTGTTGTTAGTGGAAAATTGCCAGTGTGAGTGGAATATTGGCTTTAACTTGACTATGGCGCTGTTGTTGCATGGTGGTACATGGTCTGGGAAGACTACAGCTGTGAAATCATTTGCATTTAATTCATATTTGATCAATAAATGTGTGTACTTTATTTTAGAACAGAAGAGAGTGTATAAACCTAGCTTATTACAATCTCAGGCAGAAGATGTCACCAGCCCATTAGCTTAAAATCATAAAATATCCTGAGTTGGGAGGGATCATGGAGTCCAAGGATGATTGAGTCCAGTTCCTGGTCCTGCACAGGACAGCCCCAGGAATCCCACCCTGTATCTGAGAGCATTGTCCAGAAGCTTCTTGAGCTCTGTCAGGCTTGGTGCTCTGACCACTTCCCTGGGAAGCCTCTTCGAGTGCCCAGCCACCCTTGGGGGAAAGAATCTTTTTCATAATATCCAACCTGAATCTCCCCTGACATCTCCATGCCATTCTCTCAGGTCCTAAGAGCTTCTCCAGCCTTTCCAGTTGCTCTGTTACAGTGAGGTGAATTATTGCTGTGGGCTGCTGCTGGGACATGGGAACCCCCTCATCATCACCTCAGCTTTGTCTGCTCCTAAATATTTGTGTGTGCACATGCTGTTAAACATATTTTCACTTACACAAGAAACACCAGGTTTTCTTTTTTATTTGTCATCATGTCAACAAAGATCTGAGAGAGTGCAGAGTACAGGTTTTTCTTGCTCTGCGAAAAGAGCACTCACTTTACATCTTCTCGGTTGTTTTGGTTGTGTGAAGAGAGGAGATTTTCCTTCTGTTTGCATTACTTGGATTGGAAATGGAAATCTGCTCTCATCCACCTGCAGGTCTGATCTGTAGGTGCTCTTACCCTGGACTGGGCTGCTCTGCTTAGGAGCAGGTGCTGCCTTCACTCCAGCTGGGATGTGTGGACATGTCCATGAGCTGCAGGCAGCAATCCATGTGCTGGTGATGCCCCAGTGCCTCCCCACTGCTCTGCCTGGAGGACAAGCAAGTTCCCCTCAGCTGAGTTTGCTGACAGCCCTAAACTCTCAACACATAAAACTGTGGGCTACATTTCCAGATGCAGAAGAGGACACAAAGTCTTCCTTATAGGAATATCCACACCAGCCTTTGTGCCCTTTACCTGAGTTTCGCCAGTGGAGCTCGCTTGGAGCAGTGTCCAGGTTGAGGGTAATTAGATACAAGGAAGAATTTTTTTACTGTGACAATGGCAAGGCCCTGGCACAGGTTGCCCAGAGAAGCTGTGGCTGCCCCATTCCTGGAAGTGTCCAAGGCCAGGTTGGATGGGGCTGGTCTAGTGGAAGGAGTTCATACCCATGGAACAGGGTTGGAAGTGGATGCTCTTTAAGGTCCCTTCCAATTCAAACTATTCGGCGATTCTCTGAGTTTCATTCAAGCAGGAAAACTGCAATCCAGGAGTCAAATTGAAATGAAATTGAATGACAGTGTGAGTGTTTGTACCCCACACCAGCGCTCAGTGAGCAGACCGAAGGGAAGTGGATGGCAGAATTTGGCTTCCTGGCACTCTACTGTTGCCAACAGTTCAGATGAGAGTTCAAAGAAGGTCCAGCTGGTGGTAGAAAGATGTTTCACCTTTACACCAGGTTGTCTTTTATGATGCAGATAATTTAAAATTTGCTCTTATACAGATATTTAGGCAGTGAAAAAAACTTCTTTAAAGATCTCATCGTAGTGATAGCAGTGAGGAGCTTGGAGGTGGCTGTGCAGGGGGAACGCCTGTTGATTCCTTTGGAGTGGAAGCATGCTCAGACCTGCAGGAGCCAGCCAGGTGAACAGCTAAACCATGTAATCGCCCTGTCACTCTTTCAGACTTCTGTCCTAGCTCTGTTTCTATTGGTGATAAAAACCATCTCTTTATGTTAACTCAGATAATTTTAGATGACGCAGCAGTTGGAATGAAAAAATCACAGTCAAAAATGACAGTCCAAAAACCATACAAAGAGATGAAAGCTTTAAGAAATTTTAGAGTTCACTTGTTCAGGAGTTTGGTGTTTCTGTGGTCATTCTTATAGTTAGTCATGTTTAATAGCACGGCCCAAGGAACTTAAATACCACATATGTAGGCAGTACATTTTCTGACAGCTACAATCAGCTGCAATCAGTTCCTGCAATCGTCACAGGGAGGGTTTGAAGAGAGAGGCACAATATTGCTTGTTTACTTGTCAGTATTTTCTTTAGTATAGGGAGCTGACTGTTTAAAGACCTTGTTTGCAGAAGCAGTAAGTTACTCACAGATGGCAACAGCATGGGAACGATTAAAGTTTTAACTTACAGCAACATCCATTGCAAAGAGCAAAACTATAATTGTGGTAAAGATAATTCTGGATTTTTATTCCAAAACAGTAGTAGACCAGAAGTCTGTAGGTAAGTTGAAGCTTTGGCCTGTGTTGTGAGATGCTAATAGTCCATATTTCCTTTCTGGCTCTAAATATGGAACTGTTTTGACAGTTTAAGTATACTGTAAAGCGATTAATCCTGACAGGGTTGATAGTAACTTAAGAAAAACATTTTTAAACCCCAAAACTGCAGTTTATCTTAATGAGTAGCTCACACTGTCAACAGCAAAGCCCTGTTACTGTGTGTAATAGGGTTTAGAGACTATCACGATGAGAAAGGACAGGTCTTGTAATTTGGAAATACATGACTAGAAGTAGAGATAGTCCCTTCCACTGAGCCTCCAGCCCGAGGTGCTTCACCTGTGCCTCTCTCACCCTGCTTCTAAACAATGTTAAGAACAAATTTATTTTTGAAATCCTGGAATTAAAATTATCATCTCTTAGGAGAGGTTTGCAAAGATACCAACTGCTTAAGGTAAAATAGATGCAAGAGTTTGTGTAATGTTAAAAGTGAGCACCTACAGGAGAACAATCTTGGAGCGTTTCCAGTTACAAATAAGTCCTGTGCCACAAAAAGTCAGAAGTCTCCCTTGAATGAAGTTCATTACCCTCAGGGTGCATGTTGGTCACTCTTTAAAATTCTTATAAAAACAAAGAAATTAATTACCCAGTATAAAAATGGGACATCAGTCTCCTGGCAAACATTCAATTAACTTTTTAGTGCTTGCTACTTAATGTTGTGTTTGACCACTCGAGCATTGAGAACGACTTTCCTTTGAGAGGGAGCTGGGGTGGAACGTGGCATTGGGCTGGAGCTCTGCTCCGCTGGCCAGTCGGGGCTGGTCATCAACATTTTTCCCATGATCGTTGAGTGTGGAGCTAGTTATATTTTACTTATGCATATGAGATGTAATTTGCTTTGGGACAGGGTTGGTTTTGGTTTGGTTTCTTTTTTTTTTTTCTTTTTTTTTGCAGGCTGGATGATGTTTTATTGAGAATATAATTTAGCTAGTTTTGCAATCATAGACTGGTTCGCAGTGGTTGAGCATGAACAACCAATTAAAAGCAACTGTATAATACTTGTAATTCCCATGACTAATGGGCTGAAAATATGGAGCTCTTTGACCTGGATCCAGTCCAAGCCAAAGATGAATTATGCCACATAGATCACATTTTCTACTGTTAAAATATCCAACAGTGCAAGTGTAAACCCCAAACTTTAAGAAATGTTGACTTCTGAAGGAAGAGCTGACATGATGACGAATATATTTTAAGAATAACGCATGAGAAGAACTTGAATAACTGTGTTTTTGTAGAACTTTTACCTATTTCTGTGTACAGTGATACAATTTATAATCCCCTTTCATCATTAATCTCCTGCTGCTTTACTAGCAAGTGATTATGTACTAAAACAATTGGAAGGAAAAGATTCTCTGGGATTTTTATTGTGTGTGTGATGTTCTTTAGATTGGCAATAAAAATCGCACTGCTACAAGATAAATATACATATTCATTTTTTCAAGTGCATCCGGTGTGTAAAGTTTCTCAAATTGATCTTTGATTGTTGTATGTGAATTTATTTTTTTCCTCAAAGGGATCACTAACGTTGTGAAATTTGGCATTAAACTAAATAGCTGAGTTTTGTTGTTCTTGTAGCAGAAGAAAATTAAATATCTGTGGGTTAAACTTAGTTGGTTGAGCTGCTAAATGATGTATAAATATGCAGGGGCCAAAGCTGATGTGAAGGAAAGTGCTCTGCTCGTCAAACGAGGGAGTGATTGTGTGGCAGGGCAGTAGGAGTTCTCTTGGAAACAGGGGAAATTATCAGAGTACCAGGACAGAATGCAAAGGTCGATCTGCTGAATACAAATAAAGTATTGAGCACCAGGTTCTGCCTCATGGAGCTGGCGCTTTTGGAACCGCTGTGATAAATGCACTGATAAATTCAAGGGAATGAGTGCTATTGCAAAAGCCTGATGAAGGCTAGAAAGTGTCCAGCTAGTAGGAATTGCACTGCTTGGTCAGGCACAATGAAATTAAATAGAATTTGCTTTAGTGAAATTGCATCAAGGATGATTAAAGGTGCTGCTGGGAGAAGGTGGCGATCACCTTCCACTGAAGCCACTTCAGTGACTCCGTCGTTTACTCCTTACACGTTTTGGCTTTTTCTCATTTTTTGCTCATTTCCTCTGACTTCAAGCCTTCTCTCCCCCTCCTGGTCCTTTCCACCTTTGTGTTGTGTCCCTGCTCCGAGCCTGAAAGCGACACCAGGCTGCTTCAGGGAGCTCGTCAGCACCATGCCTTGGGTGCATGAGTTTGCTCAAATACATCAAATCCTGCACCCCCCCTTATCCATACACAGCATTCTTCATTCCCCCGCTCTTTGATAATTATGTTTTGGGTCAAGATTTGGCCTTTTAGCTCCAAAAAGCTGATCCATACAGTGCAGCACCGTGTTCCCTCCTCAGCTGGGTGAAATGGAGCCGTGCAGGTGGAGCTGCTCCCTGCTCTGCTGCAGCTCCGCTGTTCAGAGTGCAGTCAGGATTCCACTCTGTAGCTCATTTTCCAGCTAAGTTTTCAAGCAGTCTCTGACCCTGAGCTGCTAAAACCACCCTGGTGTGGTGTCACAGGTGTCTCACCTCAAGGACTAAACTGCTCATTGGATGTTTCCTTGATAATAAAAGCCTGCAGAAGAGTCTGAGTAAATCTCCCCTTGGTTTTGCTTTGATATGTTTTGCATTTTGCATTAGTGTTTAGAGGCCTTTGGCCTCATGGGTGTTTAAAAATGAATTGTAAGAGAATTAACAACTTTCCAGTTGTTTTACTTTCCTAAAAAACAGCAGCAGAGCAGTGCCCAGGGCTGCAGGCAGCTCCGAGGCCTCGCTGTGCCCTGCTGTGTTTGCAGGGGAGCTGAGATACCAAATGTGAAGTTTGAGTGACTTGAGCTAGATCTTTCCCCAGATGGGCTGACAGTGTGACCAGTCTTTTATGGTAAAATAAAACATGTGGTTACAGAGATACACACACACACACACACACACACACACACACACATATATATATATATATATATATAAAACCACAGATAACATCCCTGTGTTACGAAGATGAGACCATCTCATGACTGTTTTGTTTCCATTTGACATTTAAATGATCCTCTGGCAGTGGGACCAGAGTTCCATACTCCAAATAAAAAGAGACCTCATCAAATGCATATATGAACACCTCAGCACTGTAAGTGAAGCTTATTTCCTCAGTGTATATATTTTCTTGAAGTATTTGTCATTTTACCTCTTCTGCTGCTGGTTAATGCTGCACTAAGGAGTGTGAGGAATATTTTTCATGATTGCAGTTGTTGGAGCAGTGCATGTGCAGAGCTGTGTTTGGTCATTTATTCCTTCTTCATTTTTGTAGCAATTGTAGCATGAACTAATTATTTTCTCAGCTTGAGATGTGTTGGAGTTGCATTTGATAACTGTTTATTTTACAGAAGAAGCTTTTTGAAGGAGTGACCTAAGCGTGGACATGGGGTCCTCTGCTTTGCTCCCTTCAAAGGCACGGGGAAGATTTGCTAAGGGGGGAAAACTTGGACAGTAAATAGATGCACCTCCTTTATCCATGTCTGAAGATCCAGGTGTAAAGTTCATGCTGCCTCTAATGAAATCATATTTCTCTCCATGCTGGCATGTCCTTTGAATTGCCCAGACCACAGCAGTGGTAGCCAAATGGAGCCATGTGTCCCAGAGGAGGTATGGGAAGAGAGAAGGAAAGGTGTTTCAGCAAATAAATCAGCATTCCATTGGGTTTAAACCATTTCTCTTTGCTTATCCTAGGAATCAGAGCCACCAAAATGCCACCTTCTCTCTGCCATTGACTCCTTTCCAAAGGATTTGCTGTTGATCTGTATGAAGGGATCTTGAATACACCACAGAGCTCGAAACTTGCACCAAAATGAAGTAATAATAATAATGCTGATAATAATAATCATCATCATCATCATCATAGAGTTCCAGTTTCCTGCAGATTGAAACTGGTCCAGTAAACTTGACACCACGTTTAGCTTCTGAGGTGATAATGCATCAGATTAAACTGTGTGGGTATTTTTGGTGGCATGTCAGTAAAATAGAAACTAATATTCTGTATTGGCATTTCAGAGGGTGAAGTTTTCAGTGAGGATTTGAAGACTGTTACTGTAAATGTGACCATTATGTGTATTTTTTATTACAGGTAGCTGATTTCTATTATAGAATAAAAAAGGTTAACAGTTTAACATTTTGGTTTAGAATTATAGGTGGTAGAGTTTTAGAACATAAATAGATATTTTGTATGGCAAAAAAAATTAGAATGGCACCTGAAAGAGTTCATTATTTCCATATTTCTGTAACTTCATTAGCTCCCTAACTTTATGCTCCAGCAGTGTTTGCTGGGTGCTTTGTGCACAGAAAGGGGCATTTTTTACCCTGAAAGCTTCAGTCTTGGAGCATCAGATGTTGGATTTGATAATGCAAGAAGCAGTTAAACAATGGCCAATTCTGAACAGTTTTAACTGTAACAGCTGGTTAAAGAGTTTTAGTCTGTTCTTGAACAGAAAATGAAGTTCTCTATTGCACTAATACTTTCCTTGAAACAGCTTTTCCTTTCTGTAGAAAACTGCCTATTTGTGGTAGACCAGAAAACTTTTTTTTTCTCCTTATAGGGAAGAGGTTTTGCATAAAACCATTTTCTGACCATTTCTGGGCTTTAACATGCAGAGATAGCAAAGACCACTTAGAGTTTTTTTCTCATCACTCCTAAGGAAACGAAATGCTAAACTGTCGCCATTATGTGAGGTTTATTGAAAGCTAGAAAAGGTCCTTGCTGTTTTATCCTCTCTCCATACCCCAGAAGAGGAAAAAAATGAAATAAAATATATATGCCAGGGTATTTTTGCCTCCAGGCTTGCTAGTGAGAGCTTTAGCTGCTTCAGTGTTTTCCTGCCTCCTCTCTGAAGCTGTGCTTGTTGGTCCTACTTGCAGCAGCAACCTAAAACGTTTAAAAACATGTGGGGTGAGAGGAGGGGAAATGGGAAGAAATTATATTGGCTTTTTCCAGGAAATTGTGAGTTTTGCCAAACATTGACACACCAAAAGCTTTTCACAGGAGAAACCAGTTTCCATTTGGAAACTATGCTGCTATGATATTGCTGGGTTGTCTCCAGTGCCTTCTCTTCCCCACCTGGGTTCTCTGCATGCACTTCATTCCTTTCCTCTCACCTGACCTTAAAGAGCACAATAATTGGTGTTTTCTTAGGGGCTTTTTTAAAAAATATATATAATTGTGTATTTTTTCATTTTGGCAGTCATCTGGTCAGAGCCTCTAGACCATGCAAGTAAAATCCAAGTTAAAATAGATGAATCAACTTTGCTGATGTTCTGTGATAGTGGCAGCTGCTGTAGCAATGGTCTGCCACAGATTTCCCTCCAGTGGCTCTGGTGTGTGCCTGCTCTCCACATCCACATCAGCCAGGCTGGAGCTGCATCCTGCCTGGGAATGGAGATGGGAAAAATATCTTAGCTATACATCCACCATAAAATTGGGTTTTCATGGTACTTTGAATGGTGAGAGGTATATGTCCGTGTGTTTGGGGTTTTTTTCAGTAGCAGTACAAAACATCCATCAGTTCCCAGAAGTTTGGAGTTGGGGATAACTTCAAGTGAGGTATTTTTTTTTGTTACATTATCCTGTGCTTGTCTGGCTTGTGCCAAAGCAATGTAGTTCTGTCACTGTGGTGGAGGAACCCTGTTTTGCAATGTAATTTTAAGATGGCAAGACTTTATTTGAAGGGCAGAAGGAGGACACTTGGAATCCACTTCCTTATTATTAACCTCAAAGTCTTCTCTCTGTGAGCATTTTGATGGCATGGGGTGGTTTATTCTTTCTGGCTCTAAAAAGTGGCTTTTCCCAGTTTTTAGCCAGTTTTTCACTAATTCTAATCTGTGTATATACATCATGCCTGTTTCCCTCCTCACCAAGCAATAGCTTTTCATGTGGCCTTCCAGATCTTCCACTCCAGTGTGAAGGGAGCATGGCTTTGGAATGCTCAGCACACCAAAATTTTCCCCATCTGTGTTTCCCCATCTGTGTTTTCCCCATTTCGGTGTGTGAGGGCATTCAGACAGAGCCTGTGCCTCCATTCTAATTTCATGTTGCTCATTCAAATAAATTATGTCTGAAGAGCTGATCAATAGGAGGTCGATCCCTTCCTTGGACAGGAGGAAATCCAGTGGGAAAATTGATTATTATCATGGTGCAATAGAAATGCAGAGACAGAAAAGGGAAAAAATCAGGCTAGGATTTTTGGTAGCTCTTTTAATTTGGCTCCATAGTTCATAAAATGTCCACAAGTTAAATTGTGTGCTTTGGTTGTAGCATGAATATGGATTTTGATACACCAAACTCTGGAAATCTGGTTTTGGTTGTGGAAGAGCCATGAACAGAGCACAAAACATTGGGAATGGATAGATGGGGATGTGCTGCCAGTACAGGAGAGTTCACATTGTACTTAAAAAGTAATTCAGAACAAAGTAATTTCTGCAACAAAGTGTATTTTCAGTCCTTGGTATGGTTTCTTGGCTATAATCTCATTAACTTTTAAAATTAAACATGGAGGCAGACTTAAGCTCTGATTTTATGTCTAAATATTAAAAGAATTGAATCAGAATGGAGGGGTTTGGTTCAGGACCCACTTTAAACATGTATGGGAATATTTACACTGGCTAACACAGATACTGAAGTTTTTTGGCAAGTCATTACAAATAGGAATCAAAGATCCCTATTGAACAGACAGGCAGACACCTCAAGGAAGATGATTCAAAATGCTGGATATCTAAACTGGATGCCTAAAGAAATTTATATAAATACCTTGGGTTCTCCCCTCTTTTCTTCTCCACCCTGCTCTTTCAACAGACATTTCTACTAATCCATTAGTTTAAAAAAAAGGGCTTTTTCCTACTTAGTTTCGCAGATGGTTTTGGCCTTAAACACTGCACAATCTACAGAAATGCAATTATTTAAGTCTTCGTTTTTAATGTGGCTCATCATTGCTAAATTGAAGAACCCAGGATTAAAAAAAAGCACGTAATGTGAATTAAATGGTGGTGGTGGCCAGCGAGTGTTTGTGTTACAGCAATAGTATCACAGGTTCATTTCCTTTGTATATCTTACTTCGGTTTTGCAAACTAGGATGGGGTTTTTCCAGCTTTTTCTGTATACTTTTTCAGGGCCTTTTGTTTCCAGAGATGTAAATTGAAAGAGATGCCATTTCCACGCAAAGAGATGAAATGTTTATTTTAAGAACACACAAGGACTCTGTTACGATATAACTTGTTGAATCCTTGATGCCAGACTGGCTTTCCTTGGAAGATGAATGGGAATTTGAAAAGGACCCTGTCAAAGGAATTGGGTTTTGCAGTTAGTCCTTTTAGCCAAGGCTTTGCTTCATGCTCCTCTGTTTTGTATTTTAAGCATGAAGGAGCAACATGTAAGAAAACAAAAAGTTTGCAGCATTGGTGCATGTGTTGGGATATTTTTGTGGTTTATGTACCTTTTTCATGCCTTTCCCTGTTTCCCCTCTCCAAAACAAGGGAACAAAACCCTCCATACAAGCAAAGGGGGAAGCAAAATGAGCAAAATTGAGGTGGGTTTTCATTAGAGTTTAAGGGGTTTTTTTTCCTTGTGACAATATTTTAGCTAATTTCCAGCTAGAGCAGCCCGTGGGGAATTGTGCTGGGCTCCCTGTGGGCTCGTGGATGGGGATGGGGTGCTGGGACTCACGGGGTTGGGCTGCAGGTCCCTGGCTGGGCTTTGGGTCCCCAGGCACAGCAGAAATCAGCTCAGTTGTGTTCTCAGCTTGTGTAGAAGAGGGAGCTGGTTGTTTAAAAGGGGCTGCCATGATTTTCATTATTTTCATTTCATGCTGCGCCTTCATTCTCTGCCGAAGTTTTCCAGAAGCAAGGAGTGAGAATATCCTCCTGCCACCTTTCCGAGGGCATTTCTAAACCTGCATGTCAGCGTAGATCGGAAGAGCAATAAAACAAGGGGAAGGAGCAGTGCAAGGTTCAGCTGAGCTACAGCAGCAACTTCTAAGGGTGCTTAACCTTGCATATTTTATTTTCTTTGGGTCTGACTGGGGTATCTGTAGCTGCAGACAGTGTGCTCTTAATAAAATTAAAAGTGGGAATTAAATATGGTAGTACAAGGTGATAGGGCAAAGCTGAGTTTCTCATGCAGCTTTGCTTCCCTCTGATCTTTTATTCAGCATTTAGAGATGGCAGATCTGCCATCCTTTCCCTGGCGTATTTTTTTAATACCAGTATGCTTCTTGCACTCTACTTCCCTGTTTGGATTTCTATACTGCTAAAATGTTGTGTGGACGGGCAAGGGTTCATAAATAGATACGTTCCCTGACGGTTTCAGTTCCTGCATGTGTTAATGAATATATATCCCTCGATGGAGTTTCAGTTCTGCGGCAGACGCGATGGATTTCTCCCTCTTTATCAGTGGCACCATTAGTAGAGATAGAAATGGAAACTTTTTCAACTAAAACCAGCTGGGATATCATTGATCGAGATACAGTCTAACCCAGGAAAGTGGGGTGTAAGTAGTAATTGGAGCTGTAATGCAGTTGAAATGATGTTTTTCTTGCTGTTTGTTTTTAGGATATTTCATGACCTATTCATTCATTCATTCTCTGTCTCTGTTTTCCCTTAAAAATATGAATTTCTCAGAGCTGATGATAAAAAGAGGTTTAGTGCTGCTGGAACAACAGATAGAAATATCAGAAATATAATTTTGTTCTTCTAAAAATATTTAAAAATACGTTACAGGTGTGTAAAAGAGGTAATATGACACTCTAAGGAATTTTCAAATCCTTGACATCTTTTCCCTTTAACATGTTGTATTTAACACTGCTGTTTAAAAGCATGGAAGAAGATTTCATAGGTTTGTGTTTAAAAATAAAAAATAAAAACAAACCGAACCAAAAAACCCCAACCTTCCCAAGACACAGGATTTACATTTAAAAAAGAAAACAGGTTACAAAGACCGTGCCTTTAACTGTGCAGAAATGAGCATTTGATGATGGGTTTCAAAGGAAGCAGATTAAGTGATTCACAAGTGCTGTGGCGTTTGGCACATGTGGGGATTCGAGCAGTAATTCAGAAAGGCACAGATGAAATACTGTCAGGGACCTGGCTTTGTTGCATCTGTTTTCATGATGAAGATCTAATTTTGAATTATTTTGACAAACTAGAAATGCCGCAAATATTTTTTCCATCAAATTAGAGTCTCAGCCCAGACAAATTGACTTGCCTTGACTGTCTCCTTTTCAATACTTACTCTCCACAAATAAGTTCTGGAGTCAGATCTGGAGACTGATTGACTTTGCTTTCGAAAACGCATTTTAAAGACAAAACCTAAACTGTATTAAATATTTACATGTCATCAGTCACTGTAATTACCACAGTGGTTACATTCTGTCCGGGAGAGGGGAGGGAGGTGGTCGTGCAACAAACATCGAGAGGCAGCTGATATTTAGGGGACAATTTCTATCATAAGCGTGATCACCGTGGGAATATGACTCTGAAGCAAGAAAATTCTTTTTCCAGTCAGATGCGTTTTATTAGAAGATTCAGTCCTCGATCCTGCCTTGCTGTCCTCCTTTCTCACTTGGCTGCTTTGATGTTACTGGTTTTCACCACAGGTTAGCACAGATATGGCCCAGATTTTCCCAGTTTCTACCCTCTGTGATTCTTTCCTTTCCTTCTTTCATCCCGAGTAATTCTTCCCTGGATACACCCATATTGTGTGCAGGAAGGTGATATTAAAACAATATCATAGCAGCCCCTAGTAAATGTGGAATCTGTGTATATTGGTTACATGGGATTAGTGATTGCAGATATGCAGACACATAAAAATAGTTGTTGTACATCTCTGGACACTTCACCTCGCTGCTGATCAGTCTCCCATTGGATTTGTAGTATTTAAAAGTTCTGTAGAAAATTCAGAAAGTTGAGTTTTAATTACTCGCTATTCGGAAAACAGGAAAATTTCTTACCTTTCTCAGTTGATCAGTTGATTTTTGAAAGATCTTCTGCAGTTCCTCTGACAAAGCAAAATCATGTTCATTCCTAGAGCAGTGTTTAGGCTTTGTGTGTATTCTGACAGGACATTATATGGAAGGGTATGAAGCACCAAATTTGAGTTTGTGTAGTTCATGATGTATCAAACAACGCTGATACACAAAAAAACCTGTTTTCCTTTAAATGAAAATTTAAAAAAAAATTGTAGCAATGCAAAAGGTGTTTCTGTCTGTTAAAAATTTGACAGTGACATTTGGCTGTGAACAGCTAGGAGAGATTTGAGATTGTCTGAATCTTTATTTGTTAAAGCTGAAGTATAATCTTTATTTCTAGACACACACACAGCGTCTTAGTTGTGCTTCTACTTTTAATTTCACCCCCCAAAAATGCATTCATTTCACCTCAGGTCAGGAGAACTTTTACACAGGTGGTTTTTATGTGTGCATTTGCAGACATAAATCATGCAATCAGTATCTTATTTTTGTGGTGGGGGAATCACAAAGCACCTGGAAAGTCACACCTGAGGAGGTTACATGTAGAAAAAGCAGGGCCACCCCTATGAAAAGGAACAGGTAGATCATTCCCAGCCCTTTGCCTAAACTCTGTCTTCCTGCGTGATGACACTTTCTCTTATACACCCCAGTGCTGTGAAAATGGCAATATTTTGAGCACAGTAAGAAAACTTGTTTATTTATGCCTTATTTGCAGTTCCTTCACTCCTACATAGATGCATCAAGCCCTAGGGCAGTTATCTCGAGGGTGAAAAGCAGGTCGGAAATCCCATTAGGGTTCCACACGAGGGTCTCTGAGCACTCCCCAGCAGCAAAAAAAAATGAAACATTTCAGCCCAGCCCTTGGGATTGCGGAGGCAGCGCCGCTCCTTGAGAGAGACGCTGGGACCGTGAGCGGCTGTTCCACCTACTCTGAAGTGAAGGAGTAAGAGATTTTTTTGGCCATAGGAAATACAGAACCATGAGACTAGATAATTGGCGTTTGAATTGAAAGTATTGCCAGGATCATATAAAATGGTGCTTTATTTTCTCGTCGTTCAGAAGAGTTATTTATTTAATTTTTTTTTTGGTGGTAACAGAATAAACGTGCTAGTGTTACAAAAAGCATAATAATATATTGTTTTTGTGGGGAAACAAAGCTCCAGAAGAAATTATGGTTTGATTTTGTGCATATTTTCTGCAGTAAACATTTTTGGCATTTCCTTTTTTTTTCTTCTTGTCTTTTTTTTAATACTTTCTTTTTCCTGCTTGGTTTAATGCAGCATAACCTCCTCTAAATTTAGTGGGAAGTGTAAATGTATGTAATGCTTTTTCTGTGGTTAGAAAATACATGTAGCATTAAGTTATTAAAGCTTGACTTTAAACTATGTCTTGGGCTAATGATTTTACAGTATAATTGCTTTAGTTAATTTGAAGGCAGGTATACATACAGCTTATTCCATTTTGGCACTATAAAGTTTGCCATTGGTATTATACCTCATTTTTTATATGATTTACATAATTTGTGAAACAGATTTAATACTTTGTGTGTGAGCTAATTAGTTTCTGGTTTAGAGCCTTATTGTATGTTCATTGGGTTCTGAACACCTTTTACAGTAGCACAGAAGGTCATTGTTGGATCTAAATTCTTTGTAGAGCAATCAATCCCCTTTTAATAAAATAAGTTGCATAATTTTTAATGTAATTAAATTGGGTTCCGCGGAATTGTTTTCAGCTGTAAATTTGCTGAATTGGAAGAAATATGTGGTGATGTGTTAATTACTGAGTTGTGCTCTTTCCCTTGTTATGGCATAGTTTGAGATTACTGGACTTTGCATGAGTGTAATTTTACATTTTTATATTTACCTCTGAGGAGCTTGTAAGGGGTATCCAGCGTTTTCTGGTAGAAGAGGAAAAAAAAAGAAAAGGAACATTTCTTAGAATTTCAAAAACTTCCTGCCTAACTTTTAGAATATTCCATGTTAATATATCCCTAACATTTATTACCAGTTGCCAGATGACATCAATGCCAGCATTTGCCAAGCACCGAGCTCTTCAGCAGGTGACGATGACCAGGTTGGGTGGGTAAACTAAATGTCCTTTTTCCAGGGAAATGGAGCCCCTCCATGCACAATAAGCATCTTAAAGTCACGTCACACGCCAGCCCAAAGAAGTTCTTTTCCTCTGGAATGTGATTTTTACATGAGGGCACATGCTGGCTGTTTTCCTCTCCAAGGAATTGTTTTCTTGGCTGCCGCCATCCCGTGTTTAACAGGACTGTGCAGCTTTAACGGCTCCAGCCTTATGAGGAGTCTAAACAGTCTCCTGTATCCTTTGTGTCAAAATGAGTGAAGGCTTTGGAAATCATTTTGGGATTCACTGAGCAGGAAAAGGAGTTGCTCGCAAGAGGCAGACCCTGCAGAAAGGCTGGCTTCCCAAGTTAAAAATGGACAGCAGCAATTTCCTTCTGAAAGTTTTCTGCATCCATTCCCTAACTCAGACTTTTAACTTAATCAAATAATTTCTGTAACCAGTTATTTCTAATTTGGGTTTTACTTGTCTGTTTCTACCTCACTTTTTCCCTGTGTAGCTCTCACATGCATGCTTGTGCTTTTTAACTTGGTAAAGTAGTTGCATTTAGTGCGGAGATAAATTAAAGTTAATGGGACAGAACCGGAACACGGCACAGGTATTTACCTTCCCTGTGTTTGTGTGCTGTTAGGAACTGGTTCTGGGATTTTTGTACTCTGTGTATAACCCTGATCTGCTAAACATGTTTTGTGGGAGAAGCAAATATCACCAGTGCCTTCGTGCTCTTGGCCGAGGCGCAGCTGATTTCATTTAGCAGCACACACAAAGTCTCTTATGCAGAACCACCATCGAGGGGTTTTGGTTATTTATAAGAACCTCTAACCAAGGCAGTGTTTTTCTGATGTGTTTACATGTATACATAGCTATAAAAAATAATGAACAGGAAAAACTGACTTTTTATTGTTGTATTTGCAGCCATTCTGGCTCAGCGTAGAGCTGTTAGACCTTTGCAGTACAGTTACACCAGTGGAAGCCTTTAAGGCATTTATTTCTGAGTGGGAATACTGTTTCTCCTACTTTAAACAATTAGATGAAGTGTAATCTCACTTTCTTCCTGTGGAATGCCACACTTTTATTGCTATCATTTATCAGTAGCGAGATGCAAATAAGACGTAAGCTTAGGAGCCTGGCTCAAATAAAACCAGATTGTATTGATTCTTGTGTGGTACAGAATGAAATGGAAAATCATCTGACAGCCAATCAGTGCTCATCAAAGCAATTTTTAAAGAATAAAAGCTGAATAAGTACAATATAAATTCCTTATCTTGTTTATGTGATGTACATGTGCAGTTTGGAAGTCAGAAACCTGATAAAAATTGTGCCTAATTGCGTGAGATAGTACCAGTTATTTTCATTAGGGGTCTAAAATGTGAGGTGTGGCTTGGGCTAAAAGCAGCTTCAGAGCACACAGAAACTTTGGAAATCATAGAATCGTAGTCCTGAGTTGGAAGGGACCCACAAGAAACACAGAGTTCAACTCCTGGCCCTGCACAGGACAGCCCCAACAATCACACCGAGTGTCTGGCAGTTTACTGACGGACACCTAAAGATGGAGGCGGAAAAAAACCAAACAAAACCCCAAAACTTTCACATCACTGACAGCAAATGAAAGAGACTGAAAAACTGAGGTTTTGTCCATGTAGCAAGTTAATGATTTTCTTTAAAAAAAAAAAAAAAGAAATTTCCCCATCCCCCTGCACTGCTCAGGAGACAAGACGGCTGCTGATTTCTTAAAGCCTTAAAGTTAGCTGACCTCCTCGCTGAACCCGACTTTAATGTAAACATTTTCTTGAGATGGTTCGTAGCAGGGCCAGCAAATCTGGAGAATATTAGTGGCGCTGTGTTTGCGGGAAGCAGGATTCCCTTGGTAATTCTCAGGAGCTCTTTTGCAGGCCAAGGCAGCCTGAGACACAGTTGTGTTTTCAGTTTTGCAGGGTTCGTTGGTAATGCCCTGTGTATCTTTCTAAAATGTAATTAGTAAAACACATAATTAGTTTTTTCTTTGAAGTCCAGTTTTTCTTCCTTGCTTTCACTCTGTTAAAATTCTTTATCTCCCCCCACCAAAGGTAAATAATTTGATAGCCCAATATTGGCATTGATTTAGTTGTCGGCGTTTTGGCGTTGGTTTATGAATCTAAATAGAAGAAAGAAATTAGAGCAGTGCTTCCTCCAGATCACCTCTTTGCAGGAATATTAAGTTCCTTTAAATGCTCCATGCTTAAGTGAAACACACAGCTGCTGTCTCAACCCCAGTATTTTGAAGAAAAGTTTTATTCTTGCTTGCATTCCTTCTGTACAGTAGGAGTTGGTTACAGCGTGTGTCACCATGTGGAGTATTTTGCAGGTAGAAGTATTGCTGCTGAATTTCTACATTTTCCTTACCTGTGTGCCTTTTTTTTTCTAGAGATACATTGCATTTATCATAAGCTTGATCAGCTGCTGAAATAAGATATAATACTTAGCAGTTCTTGCTTTTCAGCTTCAAAGCACTTTTCACGCATTAAGTGATCTCCCCAGTGTCCCAGTCTGCCCAGTACTCACTGCTGTACAGCGTGCCCAGAGTGGGTGCACAGGTGGGTAGCAGCCTGATGGACATTAGTCAGCAGTGCTTATTATCCCCTAGCACGTGTTACATTTCACTCACTATAAAAATCTTATTTTTACCTGCAGAAAAAAACATGTTTGCCCGTAAGAAACCTGTGCCTGATATGGGCAGTCCTTGCTGTCACCGCATGTTGTGTGTTAATCTGCTAATTGGGCTCAGTCTGTTTTCCCAACAGGTAAAAAACTTGAGAGGTTAGACAGACTGATGAAAGGAAACTCTGTGTGTAGTTGATTTTTCTTTTTTTTTTCTTTTTTTTTTTTGGTTAAAAAAAAATACTTCAAAGTTGCCTTTTTGTTTTGGAAGGAAACTACAGTTCTGCTAGTAAAGCGTCTGAAATCCAGCTTTCACTTTCAGCACAGAGCACAGAGATGCAAAACTCCCTTTAGATCTCTCATTGAAATTATTGAGAAAACTTTCAGAAAGGAAAGGGGAAGAAGGAGAAAGTCAAAGACTGATGTTTTCTGCTTTTACTTTTTTATTTCAGTTTCAAGAAGTGCATAAAAATTCCCATGAACAGCACAAAACTGATGCTTTTGCAGAGGTAGAGTAGGACCCTGCCAAAATGTTGCCAATATTGGCTGCTTTTCCAAGATGAGCTGCATCAATTAATTGTTCTGTCACCCTTCTACCCCCACTTTCTGTAGTCATGGACTGTGTCCCACATTTTCTGGAGCAAGGATTCTCTTAATTTATCTTTTTTGGAGGTTGTAGGGTTCATTGAGCACACTGGACACCGGTTGGAGCATGTGTGACTTCCTGAAATATAAATGATAGTAAAGGCTTTATATTATTACATAATAATTTGGTTGGCATTTCTCTAAGTTTGTTTTTTCCAGGTTTTGATCACAGATATGTTTAATTGGTGTTAAAATTGGCTGTTGTGTGTGTTGGTTGTCGTGGCTTGTTTAATACCTCCTGTTTGCAGTTGTCCTAGTTTTATCATCTTGAAAGATGGTTTCTATTTAATTCCCTTAATGTTTGCCACAGTTTGTTTTAAAACCCACAAATTTAGCTGAAGTGTTTGGTTTTTTACTTAAGAATGTTAACTTTAGAAATAAAAGATTTCCTGTTTATCAGCAAAAGTGTTTCTTCCCACTTGCTGGCATGATTTCGGAGATGGATTTTTTATTTCCTTCTCTTACACACATTTCTTTCTTGTGCTAAACATAATAAACCCTGAGCTATGATAAAGCTTATTTAACCCAAGTATACCTGCCTCACCTCAAATAAATACAAAATAAATTGGGCAAAAGAAAGAGATAATATTTTTGAATCAGGACACAAACATCACTCTCTGTAAGATATTCATTGTACTGCGGTAAATGGGGAAAATATATTGAATTTATGCACACATGATTGACTTTTCATACAGTGAACCCAGGTTAAACATCTTGAATATGGAATATGAATAGAGCTAACATTTTCATATGAAGCAATAATGAAAATTAACAGAGCTCCATTTCGACTGATAGCAAAGAACATTTGATACTCCAAGGCATAAAAAGTGTTTAGTACTTGGGTTTTGTTAAGCTTGACAGAAGCCAGGAAACGGGACGGTACAACTGCAGCATAAAGGCTGCTTCTGTACCCGATGACAGGCTCGAGGATGGAGTTGGGGGAAAACAATAACACCAGCCACCCACCCCTCATTCCTTACAGTAAGAGGAGAAGGCATTCATGGCTGTGTGTCGTCAATGGGATCGTCTCTGACAGCATCCGTCCTTGGGACCTGGGTTTTGTTCCCTGGCGCCAGGCTGCAGGCACAGGAGGGGAAAAAAACCTCCTCCTCGTGGATTTTACAGGAACAATGCATCTGCTTTTCTAATTTTTTACCTTGTTTTGTTCCGTAACAGCCCTGGATGAAATGGGGTTTATTCCAGGTAACGGGAAGGATATCCTGGTGCTGTCTGGGTTTCGGGAAGCACGGGGCTTGCAGAGCAGCTGCCGCTGAATGCAGGTTGAGGCATTACTTGCTGTGGGTTCCTAACCCTGCTGGTCTGTCCTTCTCCCTCACCATCAGCATCTTCTAGTCGAGCTGCTCCGACACAGGATAACGACCCTGCACTTTGAGGACTTTTTTTCCTGCAGAGATTTCAATCCCTGTTGGGAGTTACTTGTTGAGTCTGTATGTGTGACCATTTGATAGACAGAAAAATCAGAAGTCAAAATAGACAGGTCAGGCAAAAACTGCCAGAAACTTTCTTTATGTTCCCTTCCCTCCCACCCCTTTCACCTCTAGAAGAAGCTCAAGTTGCTTTTCTCTTGCAGCCTTATAAATGCACTTGTTTCCTTAGTTGTAACCCTATTAATGCTCTTGTTTAACATGGGCCATGTTTGCAGAGTTGACCTTTTATTTGGTTTTAGTGCTTTAAATTAGAAGTTTAAAGGTACCTAAAATCATCTTAAAGAAAAACCAGCAATTAAGGTTTGACATCTGAGCCTCTCCAGCTCCTGTGTACACACAAGGAAACTTTCCTGAAGAGTCACACAAGGGAGAAATTCCTCTGGTCAGTGTAGGCTTTCCTCCCATAGCCCTGGAGGAAAGCTTGACTTCGACCCAGTTAAAATAGGTTCTTAATTGGTCCTGTGCTAACCCAAAATGGGAGCTTTTTGCTTTCTTTTAGGGAGATTGAGACAGAAATAAGTGAATAAGGACACCTGTGAGCTTCCAGGCTCTGGGTGTTTTCCAACTGCCTGCTGAAGGGTTTTTGTGATGCTTATGGTTTAACCATCCATAATGATGATTTACACTAGCAGTTTAAATCCCAGTGAAACCATAACTAAACTTCTACCTAATCCTGGGACTGATCTAGAGTATCTTGCAATTGTGTATTTTAAATACAAATGTTGTCTTTAAAACATTAAAAAACTCTACTCAGTATCCAGGAGAGTTTAGAGCCAGTGAAGGGGCAGCTGCTTCTGCTAGGCTAGAAATAATCTGTTTTGCTATTCTTCATCAGCTTCAGCCAGTGTAAGTTGAAGGTCTTGGAACAGTTAGCTTTCCAGTGACTGTTTTCTGTTGTGTGGAACCTGTTAAATGAATTTTAAGGTTTCTCTGCACATCTTGCAAGTTTATTATTGTGAATAGAATCTTACTTCAAGAGCTCCTTGAATTTGTGTCAAGCCTTCAGCTGATCCAGCAAACAGGCTTCTTGTATCATTTAATCTCAGTTTGTTCACCTGTGAAATGGGTGTTTTAACAGCCTGTGTGATGTAATACTTTAAAAATGTACTTAGTGGGCCAGTATATCCTGCAAATTAATAGACTATTATGTAGAATTTGCTTTTGGGTGGTAGGGCAATGGTATATGTTAAATTTTTTGAACACAGTGTAGAAGGGACAGTTGTGCTCTAAGTACTGTGTGAGAATAAACCTTTTTAATCCACCATGAAGGATAATTTGCCTCATTTTAAAAGTCCTTTGAGGTCCTGCACAGACTGTTGGAGCTGTGCTTTCCTTGCTGTGCCAATTGCTCACCTCAGGAGGAAGACAAAGAACAGTTTGCAGTTAATGGACTGAGATTCGGGACATGGGGTCACACTTGCTTTGTGACCTTAGCTAGGTCAGTTCCTCCATAAATCAGTATTATTACAGTAATATTTCCTGTCCTTCAGCTTAGGTATGTCTTCCATATTTGATTTGTAAACTGTTCTGACTGAGGGCTTTTCAGGTTAAGTCTGGACAGCATCTACCACAACGGAGTTCTGTTGTTAGCTGGGGTTTCCAAGATGCCTCTTTAATAAAAGACATCATAAATTCAGTCATACTACTATGTTCCATCCATCTTCTAAACATTGACACATATGAGGTTGCACTTGTTAAACTCAAAAATGTTCAGGTGAGGCTGGACATAGAATCCTCAGATGTCATTGCATGACGGTGTTACCATCACAATTTATTTTTTCTAGTGCACTGTATCATTAATATTTGACTTATCCTAACTCTGCAAACACGAAATGATGGTGCATGAAGTTCTGCACTCAGAGCAGTGATTTGCCGGAGCTTGCTTTGGCAAATCTGGATCTACAAAACTACAGTATATTAGTTTTGCTTGGTATTTATATCCTAACATCTACTTTGGTCCTTGCTGTAGTTTTGTGGGTACTTGCGCATATATGAGATTTTTGTCCCCTTGAATTTTACTCACTTCTAGTATTATACCTTACATGTATATTTACATTATACTTTACAGTCCAGAGGAGCATTTTAGAAGAACAGTAAACATTTAATTAGTGTATATCATGTGAAGGAGCCATGATCTTACAGGACATACAGAACCAGCAGATCAGCAGTTGATCCTGTCCACTGTCAAAGCTCCTCCAGTCTTTCAAGAGTTAGCAGACATCCCTGTCACTGTCTTGGGATGGTTTAGCTCTAAATTTGTTGAATGTTTAAAAGAAATATATATAGAGAGAATTAATTTTAGCTGCACATCAGCAGATTGTCTCTTCTGTACATGGCCAGAGCTGTGCCTTGCATCAAAGCTTGCATGGGTGGGGAAGGGGTTTGCTACTGTAGCAAAGTCCATGAGTAGGAATTTGAGGTCCAGAAAATGCTGCCCCAGATAATTTCTGCAGAGTCCAGTTGTGTTCACTTGTGCTTGATAAGGAGCGAGACACAAATCCCAAAGCCTTGACTTTTTGAAGTGGGAAGCCTTGTTTGTTTTTGGAAGTGGGGCCAGTTAATTTACATCTGTACCTGGTACAGGCTGGATGGGGCTCTGAGCAGCCTGGTCCAGTGGAAGGTGTCCCTGCCCATGGCAGGGGTTGGAATGAGATGATCTTTAATGTCCCTTCCAACCCAAACCCTTCCAGGATTCTTGGACAATGGTGCCTCTCCGTTTCACATTGCTTTGACAGTCATGCAAATTCTCACATTATTTTATACTTTATCAAATAACATGACTCAGTAACACCATACCTAGTTTTCACCAAAAAATCTCCAAAGCACCATTAAGAGAGGGTGCTCAACTGTTTTTATCTCTGCTTCGTCACCAGTGGGGCAGCAAAACTTCCTCTTGTTGCTTCCAATTTTTGTTCTGCTTTCCCATGATTTGAGCAGGAGTGAGCAATGTGGCCTAAAGTTTTTTTGGGTTTTTTTTTCCCTAAAGGCTCTGACAGGCCAGGCCTGATAAATTTTAGCATGATAGAGAAGGAAAGCTATAACCTGCTGACACTGGGGGATATAATTAAAATGTGTAGGCACCCTGAATTGCAGCTGTTGCAAGTGTTCCAGCTATCTTAATAATTGAAGACCTTTTAATAATTTTATATGTTCTTTACTAGCTTGGCCTTGAGCTTAGGCAGGACTTCAGTTTCAAGATAATTTTCTTGTCCTCAAAAGTTAAATTGCTTTCTTTAATATAAAGCATACAATAAGGAGTGCAATTGAAGAGCTGCATGCCTACTGAACCTGCTCTTTCAGCATGAGACTCCACTTGTTCGAAGCAGATCCGGAGGAACAAACACTCTTTTATTATTAGATGATAAATCCCTGATGCCATATCACTGTTTTGGCTTTCAACCTTATTGAACTTTCAAGAGAAATGCCTCTGTTTATAACATGAACTGCCCAGTAGCATCCAAGTATCTGTCACTGCACTGTGGACTTGAATTTTTATTTGGTGAACTGTACTGTGCTGTGTTCATAGTGTGTCTGGTGCTATACAGCTGAAGTCTGGCTCGTACCCTGATGAAAAGCTGCAGAATGAGATGTGGGGGTTACTATTTTTGTTCCAGAATTCTGATTGCAAGTTAGAGCTTTTAAGAATTTTTAATTAAAGGAGTTGACACATCAAGGTTTTTTCTGAGTAAAAAATAAAAAATAGTATTTCTGCTGAAAATGGTTGGGATACTTAATCTGAATTTTCTGATGTTTGTTGGGCTATTTTCTAAAATATCACAAAATGTACACAAAAAGGGGGCTTACAAGAAGGGTGGAGGGGGACTTTTCACAGGGGCATGGCACGATAGGACATGGGGAATGGCCATAAGCTGCAGGAAGGTAGATTTAGATTGGATATGAGGAGGAAATTCTTTACTGTGAGAGTGATCAGGCCCTGGCACAGGCTGCCCAGGGAGGTTGTGGATCTCATCATCCCTGGAAGTGTTCAAGGCCAGCTGGATGGGGCTTTGAGCAGTCTGATCTAGTGGAAGGTGTCCCTGGCCATGGCAGGAGGATTGCAACTGGATGATCTTTAAGTTCACTTTAAAGATCCTATGAAGTGCCACTGAAAGTATGAGTTCAGAAATATCTGTGCTTATGGCAAAAATTCCCTGTGCTTTAGAAAGTGTTATTTATTACCACATAGAAACATCTCAATAAAAAGTGACATCTCTAGCACCTGAATTTGAATGGAAAAGCAATTTGAATTTCTGCATGTGTATTTGGAAAATTATGTTTCTGTGTTTGACTTTAAGTTCACCATTCTTAAGTAGCTTCTCCAGCCTCTAAAAGTGGGGAAACTGAGGCAGGGATCTGAATTTATTTTGCAGATTACTTAGTTTAGAGGTAGCTGTAGTGAAACAAAGATAAAAGCTGAAATTCACTGTCTCCTGGATCAGTGTCTCAGGCAGTTCCTGAGTTTTTGCTTCCAAAATTTCCTTTGGGATACCCAGCCTGTTGCTTTGGCAGGAATCTGCTTTTGACACAGTGGTAAAGTATTCTGCCAAGAAACATTGTTTTAATATTGATATCTTAGCCCACAGCATATTTGTTTAATATTTGGTAAGGTCTCAGCTGCAACAATCAACTAACAAAAATTTTCTTCTCATGGGAGTTTTCTAGTGAGTTCTAGGACATGGTCAAGATCTGATGTTTTGTAACACCAAGATGTGTAGCTAAAAGGCTTTATAAACTGTCGGGCTCTAAGTGGTGCTTTCTTCTGCAGAGTATCAAATCGATAGTCAAACATAATTTGGTTTTTAAGTTTGTCTGTTGAATGAGTCCCAATTTGTATAGATAATATATTGTGTTCAAGTGAGTGCTCCGCTTTTGTACATTCCCTTCCATTAAGAAGATGAGACCTTGGATAACTCAGAGTTTCAGATAATGTGGAATCAAATACGTTAGCAAGTCGTACTGTAACAAATCAGCACAATGACTATTTTATGTTTGAAGTGGAGATCGTGTTTGGAGTGCCTGTAAATGCCTTGTTGGAAAAATCAATTCTGAGCATCTCCTTTCTCCACATTTTGATTCATTTTACCTCAAATGTATTTTGACACTGAAGTTTCAATCTGCCCACATGCAGGGTTTAACTCTCCTGGCTTTTTTTGAGCTTACTCCAGGGTTGTACCACAGTGGCTGATTTTGAAGAGCACATTCATAGTGCTCTAATTACTTTATACAATCATATAGTTGCTATAGTTGGAAAAAACGTTTAAGATCATCACATCCCCCTGTCATTTGACTGGTGAAATAGCCTAAGAAAAGCATACACAGGAGGCAGCTGAAGAAGAAACTAAGCAACAAATCACACTTCTTGCTTTCTCAAGTCATCTCACTAGACCTCAGACTACATCTTTTTGGGAGACTTGCACCATGTAGAGTAGTGCTGGATTGACAGAGCTTGTCTTATTTGGAGCAAGCAAATGGATAAATAAGGCTTCTTGGTACACTCAGAGAGCTCAAGACACTTGGGGAAAATATCAATAATCCCCATTTGATAGAGGGTGGGAGTCAGACATGGAGCTGTGTCTTGTCAAGCGCTGCCAAGCTGGTCACTGGCAGAGCAGGGCCTTCAAATCTGCTTGAAATAGGAAAGCTGATGAGACAGAGAGATATGGGAGGGCTCCTCCAACCCTCCCGAGTCAAGGAGAGGGTTTATAGAGAGATGTAACGTGTTCCTGAGTTTGATTTATTTTCCTTTGCTAAGGAGAGAGTCTGCAGTACACAACATTAGATAGTCTTTGCCCTGGGTGCACCAAGCTTTTGCATTTTCTGAAGGGATATATTGGTAGTATTGTGAAAATGTGACTGTGACCTATTTAGACGGGTTAGAGTGGGGTACAAATCTCTGCACTAGGAAGAAGTATCATTTTCCAGCTGGGCAGAAAATCGCATTTATTCTGTAATAGAACACAAGAGCTCATTGAACACCGGAGTGGAGTGGCTGAGCCGTCAGCGCTCCACCGGGGGAATGAAGTCTCCGCTTAAATATTCCATCAGATAGCAGAAATCCTGGGAGTCCGAAGAACAGAAATACTGGCTTCGGTAGATGACCAAAAAGTTCTTCTTTCTCTCAGGAGAGGCTGTTCAGCTGCAGTAGAGGATTGTTTTTAGAGGAGCTGCAAGACACTTTCTGTATGTGTTCTCCTTGCTGGTTGTCAAGGGCTGAAAAAAAAAAGGAAATTATTATACATAGGCATTCCTGGACTGACGAGGAGGTGACGTGCAGAGATCCATGCACATTTAAATGAATCTCTCTTAGAAACAGGAGCTTTTCAGTCAAAGGCTTCACTTTCTCAGAAAATCAACCATTTGACCTGTAAACTCAGAAGTTCTAGGGGACTACGAAAATTATCAGGGCTGGAACAGTCCAATATTTGTGTTGTTAATATTGCAGCCAGGATCTGACAGTTTGTAAGAGAAGGTAGGATCTCCTCTTAGACAAATTATTCTGGTCAGGAAAAAACCAGCAGTGCATGAGTCTCTGTCCTGGCACATAGTTTGTACATCCGAAATGATGCCTGGTTTTTCCATCCCTCCTTTCGAGTCTAAGATGAAATTGCTTCCCCTTATAAACCTAGAATTTGCTGCCTTTCTTCAAGAAATACTTAAATATGAAGGATTTTTAAAATTTCTTTAAAGAAGCTTCACAAATTCGCACTGTAATAAAAATATGAACATGCAAGACAGTGAGTTTGGGCAGTGTCACTTGGTTAGGTTTGTACAGGTGCTCTGAAGTTCCTCCCAGTTATTAAATTTCACAATGCGAGATGGGCAAATCTTATCTCTGCCTCATGCCGGCATCACAGCAGCAAACTTGTTGAATTCCCCTAAGTTATGGAAATACCTGGTGTAGAGCCTAAACTGTGTATTACAAGTTTTGACACAAGTCCTTTGCAACCAATGGGGAACACATATTATTTTCTGTCCTTCAAAGCTGCTTTTCTGTAGAGATAACATTGGCAAGGATAGCTCTGAAGATAGGCGCTCACTCAGCAGAGGAACATTGCTGTATTACTCACAAAGATAAGGAGGTATTAAGAACTTCCTTGGAGTTCTTACCAAAAATCAATTCTATCTTTTATAGTTCTCCAGAGATAATTCATCCCTCTCCCCATCCTAATCCGCACTGAGTGGGGATGGAGGCAAGGAGAAGGATGTGGTGCAAAAACCAAAGGTTAAAATCTCACCGTTCTTTTGTGATGTATTTTGAAATTAAAAATTATACCTTTTCTGGATGGGCATCAGCCATAAAGTGATGGTCATTCCCAAATCAGCCTTAAGTGCATTACAAGGAATTAAGCTACTCTTTCTGCCAGGAGATACCATCAGTTTCAGTGGCAGGAGGAGCATCCTTCTCCTAAGGAGAGATGCAGAATCCTAATGCAGATGAACAATGTGTCTCCCCTAATCCAGGCAGTGAGAGACATGGACTCTTCCCTCTTCTGACCATATTGAAAATACCTCATTAGTCAGATTACACCTTTTCTAAAGCAAAAGGTGAGCTGGTATATTCAGAATTTGATTTCCAAACATCCTAGACTTTGAATTTTCATCCCTGCCATCAGTATTTTGTGTGACAACGACCATGCATCAATAGCTTATCACTTCTGAGCCCTGCTTGTTTTTTCCTCTCTAGATGAGACCTGTGGTGTAGTGGAAGGTGCCCCTGCCCATGGCAGAGGGATTTGAACAAAATAATCTTCAAGGTCCCTTCCAACCCAAACCAATCTATGATTCAATGATTTTGGTTGTCTGTGCAAATTCTTTCCCATCTGTGGGTGAAGAGCCTGTTAAAATATGTGGCCATGCCCTGAGCAAGTTGTCCTGAAATATCCGGTCTGGGTAATAGAAAATTCCCCAGACAGTGATTTGGCAAACATTTTACACCTGAGTAAGAATGAATTTAAACTTTTATTCTGAATTGGATATCTTGTGTCCCTAAATAGCTGCTATTCTTGAGCAGTCAGAGAGCTTGTTAATCATATTGCATATGATAAATGATATTTTTGGCCACTCTGTCATTCAGCATGTCTGGTGTATGTCAAAGGTAATATTCTCTTGTGCTGCTGTAGCATATTGAAAATGGAAATAATATCTTTGCAGTTTCTCAGGTATCCTGACTAAAATTGTAACTTGTCTTTTCTCCTCCCAGTTCCTTATGCTTTTGACCATTGCTGACTTTTTTTTTTTTCCTTTTTAATTTGCAGAAGGCACAGATGCAAGTCCTGACAGCACACCCTTCTGACTTAGAGGATTAAGACAGTGTCCTTGTTTATGCTTGTTATGGTTATATTTCTTTCTCCCTGTAAGGCATCTAGGTTTTTTAAACAGCTTTCTGTGCAGATAAGTAAAATCTTAGATTTAAGTAGAAAATCTTAGTAAATCTTAAATTTTTGTAGGAAACCTTAATAGCAAGAATACAAGTTATTTATCCTGAGATAGCAGATTGTGGCAAAAGGAAACAAGTTGGTACCATGTTAAAATTCCTCATGCTTCATTTTTCTTTTATTTCATCCCACGGTTCTGGAGGTCATTTTAGTTGAATTTAATGAGTGCCTGGGTGTACACAGACCAACCTTTTGGGTATATTTCTCTACCCCAGAAATGGTGGAGGAGGGAGGAGCTCCGAAATACAAGCATAATCTGATGTCTGCCAGAGTCTTATTTAGAGCTTGAAACAAATTCAGATCTGTTTCTGGATTTGAAATTCCTTATAAAAGGCTCCTTAGCTCCCTGCAGAAGTGGTGGCAGGTCTTTTTTTTTACATTTCAGTGATATTTCATATTTGAGAGAGATTTCTAGGCATTATCTGGCACTCTGCTGTCTTTCTTGCCACTGGGAGCAGTGACATTTCGTGGTGGGGGAGAGAGAGGAAAGGGTTTGCCATTTTCCACTTTATTAGGGAATAATATGGTGTAAAAATAATCCTTGTGTCATAGAATATTCTAAGTTGGAAGGGACTCATAATGATCATCAAAGTCCAACTCCTGAAGAAAGGAAAAGAAAAAATTTAGAAGGTGAATTGAGGAATGATCTCTGCTGAATCAGAGATGCCATATAAGAGAAATAAATAGATATCCTACCCCAGCTGGAAAAAGAATCCTCTGCCATACTGCAAAGTCAGAGATCTGAATAAGTCTTCTACTTCCTAATAATTGCCAAGCTATGTCACATATGAGCAGCTTTTTATCTAGGAGTATCCTCGGGCATTTTTTTTATTTTTCTGGATGTGCACAAGAAACGAAGCCCCAGTAACTACAGTGACAGGTGTGAGATGAAAGAACTCAGGAGTGAAGAGACCCTGCCTAAACAAGACCCTGAGGACCAAATCATGCAGCATTTAGCATCATGTGATGGAAAAAACCAAACCAGCAGACAACTCCTGCCCATTTACATTCTGGTTTGTCCCACAGCTGCTTTGAGCATGTGTCCACAACATACATGCTTGTCCCATCTTCTTCATTTTGGTCTGGAAATGTTTATTTAGTGTAACTCCTCTTTATCTCCTCTTCCTCTTCTTACTGCTTCTTATAGTTCCATATTTCATGGGCTTTTTGAGTGTTTTGTGCTTTACCTTTTGCTTCAGTCTGGCCTTTGGCCATCAGTCTCCTCCATGAAGATATCCTAAGTGACACAAAAAGCAAATGTGATCTTCCCTCTTCTAGTTTTTTTCTTCCTGCTAAATGCTAGACAAAGAGAAAGCTCAGGAAAGCTCAGAGTGAGGGAGAGGAAAAAGCAGAAAAATTATGTAATACAGAAAACCTGTGATTTTCTGGGTTTTGGAAGGAGCAGTTAATGAATTGTAAAATCACAGAATCCTGGAACGGTTTGGAAGGGATTTTAAAGATTGTCTAGTTTTAACCCTCTGCCACAGGCAGGGACATCTGCAATGAAGAGGTGGAAAAGAGAAAAATACAACAATGAACAAAACCAGAAAATCAGAACAAAAAGGTTAAAAAATGGTGAAAGAAAGACATCAGTGTTTTTCTGTTCCAGATTTATCCAGGCAGCAGTGTGGGTGAAGTCCCTGCTTTACAAATCTAATTCAGGTCCCTGTCCCATGAACTTACAGCTTGAATTGGGAAGTGGGAGAAATTAATGGGGAAAACCTCCCTCATTCCAATTTCTTTCTCTGTAATGCATCCCAGAGCATATTCCATTTTGGGGAGAGGAGGGAACAACAGATTGTTGTTGCTAATAGGATTTGGGTCAAACGGCTGCTCAGTGTTTGGCACATAACTAAATTAAGAGGAGGGTGTTCTCAAAAATGACATGGCCCAGTAGGATGATAATCCCCTCCCTCCCCCCAATTCCAAGTCCCCTTCATCAGCAGAGATGTTTGGCTGAGCAGCAATTTATCCATTAAAACTCGAGCTTCCCCACCACTGGCTTTAATCCTGGCTTGGAAGGAGCTCCATTGCCACGGCTGAGCGCGCTTCGTTCTGCCTCAATCCCAAGAATACCAACAGTTTGTGCTCACTCCTGAAGATAAATCTCCCCTCCACCCTCCAAAACTCACAAAGACAGGGGTGGTAAAGGCCTGAGTTTATGGAACAGGGGGTTAGAAAGAGTGGCAACAAGCAGCAGAGCAAATAAAGTTACGGATGAACTGCGTCAGCTGCAAATGCTTTTGCAAGGTTTCACGAGAAAGGGAAGTTTTGTAGCTCGAGATGAAGAAGTTGTCTTCAGTCTGTGCTTTCTTTGGGGTCTTTGTGGACCATCAGCTGGTGTCCCTGGGAATTGCAGTTCCCTCTCAGCAGGGAGTCACCTGGTAGTGAACCAGCCTGAAGTCCATGGAACGGGAAGGTTACAGGGGAATCCGACAACTCTGAAATGAAGGGGTGTTATATTTTTTTATGTCTGAGTGGAAAGTTAATGTTACGTAAAACTGCCTACTGAAGCCAATTCCTCCACTAAATTTGTTTTCGTTGGATTTTTTTCATTCCTTCCGTGTGTCCAAGAAAAATATTACTTAGCTAAAAGGCATTAATTCAGTTTAAATCAGAGTATCAAGCCTTCTGACTCTAGTACTGATGTGTGCACAAGTTTCTTGTTTAAATTAAGCCTGCTGGTTACTGGCTTGTTTGTTTCTCCACTATCCCTGCTTTCCCTATATTCAGGATGCTTATCTCATAAACTAGAAAAATAATGGCCATGTACCATTTTTTAAATAATTCAGGTGGAAAAGCAATATCCTGCAGAATTTCTGTAATCAAGTATGTGCCCAATCCAGCTCGTGCGGAAACTTGATCAAAATAGATCCTTAACTCCTGGTTAAGCCTAATTAGGATACAGAGTTCAATACAAAGCCACTTCTCATTTTCCTTTGCAATCAGCATATCATCTTTGTTTTGTTAAAGGACACAAGTTGCATCCCTTAGATAAACAGCTTGGGCAAGCTCTGCAAAACAATTAGTGCATCTTTCACATGGTCTAAACTTGATTGAATAATTACTCAAATAATGGTCAGTAATGGAATACATAGGGTTATCTTCTGGCTAATCCTCAGGTAATGGAGTTGGTGTATCTCTGATTTTTCTCTTAGCTGTTCCCAGTAAACAGGAGACTGAGACAAAAGTGATTATGGGAAGTGGAGGGAGTCACTGGAGGCCAGCAAGGAAAAGGAGGCCTTATCTTAAGCAATTAATCAAGAAAACTCCTATTGTGGGACAATTATTCAAAGCTAATTCTAAAATAGCTTTAGAGCCTGAGGTCCTGAAGGTTTTTTAGTGTGGTTTTTTTTCTGTTTTGTTTTTGTTTTGTTTTTAAGAGTTTTGCCAAGGTCATTGGGAGCATAGGGGCAGCCCTTGCATCCAAATGAAGGCTGCAGCATAAAGAGGGAGTTGAATCTAAAGTGCAGCATCACACAATGTGGGCCTTGAGGTCCTTGTCAGAGCTGTGAGTTTTTATTTTGAAAAATAAAATGTTGGAATGTTTCTAAACAGAGGCAGTATTCTAAAACTTGCTTAATGCTTCCACAAAAGTCATAGACTCAGAGAATTATTTGAGTTGAAAGGGATCCTGAAGCTGGTCTTGTGCCACTCCCCTGTCATGGACAGGGACGTCTTCCACTATCTCAGGTTACTCCAGGACCCATCCAACCTGGCATTGGACACTTCTCTGGGCAGCCTGTGCCAGAGCCACCCCACCCTCACAGTAAACATTTTCTACCCAATATCCAATCCAAACCTCCTCTCTGTCAGTTTGAAGCCTTTCCCCCTTGTTCTGTCACTACATTCTCTTGTAAAAGGGTATCCTCCCTTACTGTGTCTCCTTTGCAAGTGACACCACAAGAAATGTATCACAATTATTTCACGTCCGTGCCCAGCTCTACTTCTGCATATGCAGGACTCTGGTATTTCTGAATCTCCTTTTTATTTTTTTTTCTCTCATGTTTTTCACTGTTTATTGCTTAGTTAATTGTCCTACAAAGTCTTGCAGCAACCTCAGAAGCGCAGGACTGTTTTGTGGCTGTGGCCTTGTAAAAGCCCACGAGTTGTCTCCCCAAAAAGCTGTTGTATAGTGAGAATACCTAACTGACTCCTGTGCTGTGTTTTCAGCCTCTGAGCTCCCTCGAAAGTGAGATTTATTTGAAGATGTTGCTGTGATCCATGAGGTCCTATGGAAAGAAGCAATAGATTTTAGCAGCTGTCCCTGAAAAATTATAAGGTCACCGGAAAAAAAGCAGAGGTTTTAAATTGGATGTGGTTTAAATTTTCCTACAACCTCCTGAATCGGGCTCCTTGCCGGAGTGGGAAGCTGCCCACAGAATTATTGCTCAGCACAGTCACCCCATGCTCTCGGAGCACTTTTTCCCCAGCAGTGCTGACAGCAGCACTGTGAACCCTCCGTGGCGTCGGGCTGCCCGATCCGGTTTCAGATGGCTCTGGAGTGTCGCCGGGGAAGTGCTGCTGGCTGGGTGATCACACTGCCCTGATTAGTTTTCTCTCTGCCTATGGGCACCTTTTGCAGGGCAGGGTGACAGGGAGAGCCTGGACACACATGTGCTCCCATACAGAATAAAGCAGAGAGGCTGGAAGACAAAGAGAGTCACTAATTGGATTTGTAGCTGTAAGAAAAAAAACTCTCAAAGTAAACATTTTCCTCTCTTTAAGTCTCCATGGCTTCTTTCGTGAAGACCGCTTGAAAGTATCTGTTTCGGGGGTGAACCCTTCCCAGCAAATTTAATTTTGAAGCTTGTCAAGCTTTATTAAAACCTTATCATCAGTGATTTCCTTCTCTGCTAGATCAAGAAGATTGTATTTGTTATGGGATTCGTATTGTGGCTCAGAATTCATCCCAGCAAAGGAGTGGGGGGTTCACAGATGTACCAGGACACACCAGTGCCAGTTCAGAGCACTGAAGTCCCAGGATAAGTGTGGTCAGGACATCTTCCTGAAGGCTTTGGAAGAGTTGGAAGCTGTAACTGCAGTTGTGTTTCTGAGTTAGCAACTGTGAATACAAACTCATTGCTCTGCGTGGCAAAAGCATTCATGATTGCTGCTGGTGTCATTAAAGAAATGGGATCCCAACATCTGAAATATTCCAAACCCATTCCCAAGAGCTGGAAGATTTGGTAAACACTTTTGGGCATGGTGTGTATACATTTATTAAGGGAGAGGGTGAACATGAGCCTTTTTTTTTAACTCTTAAGTAATTCTGTTTACATTAGTGAGAGTTTTCCAGTCAATTGCAGAGCTTTTTAATTCATTTTTAATTAAATTTCTGTGACTTCTCTTAATTTATGCCACTATGGATCAATACCAATGATCAGGATTTCACCTAACAGGATAGACAGAGCTTTTCCAATTTATTCTAGACCACAGGCTCTGGTTAGCTTTTTCTGTACCTCTCAATTAATCTATTGAAAATAGACTTCTTCCTACTCCAGTCTTTCTCTTTTTTAGAAAATATTTTTGAACTGTTGAGAAAATACTGAATTTCCCTTTCTTACCTAATGAAGACAAAAAGATGGTTGGAAGAGTCTCTTAAATACGTGCTCTGTTTGTTTTTCTTCTAGTGCCAGAAGTAACCAAAGTACTTTGGAAAACACAGATACAGTTCTTGCCCTGAGCAGCTTATCATTGGGATTCAAACATGCCCTTGCAATTGCAAGTGATGCACAAGAGGAGGAAGAGAGGCAAGGCAATTAATGGGCAATGAGTTGTTGAACTAAAAAGTTACTTGAAGGTGATTTAAACACTCAGAGCCTTTTTTATGACAGCAAAATTGCATCTTTGTCGTGCATAGCTGGAGTGATGATGGTCTTTAAGCTGAGTTGAGCCAAGACTTCCTTCTGGGAATGCATTTTTGCAGAAGCTCCCTCATGTGAATAAGAATATGAGAGTTAAGACCCAAAATAGCCCAGGTCTACTTTTGAGGGAGTAAAGGAGTCAAAGGCAAGACACAGGTAATTGTAGCTGATCACACACCTTGTCTGCCAGAGGAAATCTCTTTCCATGTGGATTTTGTGCCCCACCTGGCAGTGTCTGTCTTTATCCTGTGAACTTGGAGATGAGCTCATTACTTACTAACCACTGTTTTCATGTTGCCATTTTTTCCATGCCAGACATCTTCCCTGTGCTGATCTACAATCTCCCCTCCCAGCTCCTCTGCCTTGGCCACAAAACCAGCAACGAGTTGGGTCACTCTGGGCTGAAGGACACCTTAGCTATTTTTAGCAGCAATATAAGCACAAATATGCTTGTTAGTACAATCTAAAATAGCCCATTGTGCCATCATGTCTGCCTCTTACTTGCTGCCACTGGGACTCTTGAGGATGAGAAATGTGACTCTTCAATTCTAACATCTGGGCCTTAAACCACATTTCTCCTCTCACAGATACATTACACAAAAAACCCCAAACTCTTTGGGGTTAAATTTTGAATTTCTGGGGAGAAAGAGTGAGATCTGAAGTAATAGAGCGAAAGAAATATGTGATGTCTGTGGGACAGTTATGCCTTCTTGTTTCTGGAATTCTTTAGCTCAGTTGCAAAATAAGACATTAAATAATGACAGTAATTTCTCACTGCTGAATCCACATACCCAAATATACATGTAGGTTGTAAATCTGTGAGGGACTAAAATTTTGCAATGCCAGGTAAAAATATATTAATATGGAAGTAGTACAGGTACCCCAGTGCAATAAATACCTAGTCTGTTCCTTTGCCAGGAGGTACAAATAGTTGCTTCCTAAAATATTTGTAAAAGCCTAGGGATTTTCAGCCTAGGATTTTGTTGAAGGTAGAACGGTGTATTTTCTTATACAAGACCATAGTATAGAAAAGGAAAAGCACTGTAAAAATCATTCCAGATGTTTATAGAGGTTCAGTGTTTTTGTTTTTAGTAAGATTTGTGATACTTGAAAAGCTGGTTTGGAAAGCTCAGCTGGGAAGATTAGATACAGAGGTGCAAAGTGAAAAGACTGATGGTCTGCTTTCCTTTTCTCAAGAAAAAATACGTGTAAACCCCTCTTATTATATCTGAGAATTATTAGATACAGATAATACAATGTGGATTTTGAGTCTTTAGATGGTAAATGTGATCTTTGCAAGAGGAGCAGTGCTGAATCTCAGTTGTAACAGAAATTTTCATCCAGGAATACTCCTGGGAAGATTATTAAAATACTACAGGTACTGACATCGGCTACAAAGATCTACTTGTGCATATTTCTTTAAAGGGGGGGAAAAAACACCTTAATACACAGTATTACCATAGCTAGGCCCTATTATACCATTGTAATCATAGCTGAAGCAAGAACGGTGATTAACGATGGCAATTTATTGTATCTGACGAGGGGAGAAAATAGGAGATGTTGTCGTTATCATAAATCATATCATAAATAACCAAAGAGAAGCACTCAGAAAGCTTGTGTGGTGTCAGCAGCAAGCCCTTTCAGGCACGTTAGCCCAGGATGTAGCCATAGAAACCCCAAAGTCATATTGTTATCTTAGTCTTGCTGCAGTTATGTGATACAACAGTATTAACATATAGATTAGGCCATTTATAATACTAGGTGTCATTTCAGGTTGGCTTGCTTATATAGCATTTTAGTTTTTTTATTGTGCTGAATGTTAGGGAAACGCTGCATTTTTACAGGTCAGTATAGAGCCATTTATAATGTATCAGCTTCACACCTCTGTCAGTCTTGCTAATGTACTCTGTTATTGATTGGTTGTACTCTATGAATTGTCATTGCCTAATTACCTTGTCTTTGCTAATAATATTATTTTTTAGAAGTCAAAATGTTCCTTTAAAGAGAAAACCTCTGCGCCTGCACGCATACTTTGGGACTAGTTCTAGGTTCTGTTAAGGATCATGCATCCCAAAGGGAGTAAAAAGTGAAATAAAAAGCATGGAGACAAAGCCAAATTTTGTTGTAGAGGTTTTCTGTCCCTGGCTCTATGTTTTGATCTAACTGCAGTGGTTTTCACATTACACTCTGCAGAGTTCAGGGGAGAGACTCAATCCCAAGTAATTCAGAGCAAAGTGACTGAGCCAAGGCTGCCCTGCTGACAGGGAGCTGGCTGGATCTCACAAATTTCTCATTCCAACACTTCCTAAAGATGCTTCTGGGGTTGTTTCTACTCTCCAGACCCATTAACCCAGCACTGCTGTATTTGTGCATGAGCTACAAAAAATGTTGAGCCGCTGCTTTAAAGTCAAAGCAAAAATAAAGTCTCCCTTCTTGTATTTAGACAGAAACATGTTTTTGCTTGCTGTAGCAGCACAAATTCTGGACTAATATTTTGTCAGGTCAGACAGAGATTGCGGGTGTAGCAGGTAACAATCTGCCAGCTCTGTTTTTCTGTCTTCAGCAGGGAACTCTCTGTGTCATTTTAAGAATCCTGTGTAGTTTGGCTTCATAAAACTCCATATTTTTAAAAAATTTTAGAACAAGGGCAGCCACTAGTAACTACTTAGAAGTGTTACTCTCATTGCATCTGGTATCCTAAAGCAGCACTGGAAGTCAGAATCTCACATTATATCCTAAGCCAAGATCTGATGCCCAGAGTGATGCTCCTCACAACTCTCCCATTTTTTTTCCACTCCCTTATGCCTGTGTGATCCTGAGGTGGGTTTTTTACTTTACCAGCTGGACATAAAAATACTTTATCTTTGGGGTTTTTTTTCCTTCCACTCTCAGATATATTTCCATTTGAGTTGTCCCATTAGGTCACTTCTAACCCAAACTAGCAGATAATCTTCCTTATTTTAGCCTCATTTAGTTTAGCTTCTCCTGCACAGATGCTTGAACCAGGACAAAAGAAAGGATGAAACAGTTTCCATTTAAATGTAGAACTACAGGTTTAGGAGTTATGGTTTGTTTCTGGGAAACTCTCAGTACTCTCTTCTCAGTAGTTCATCTCCAATGATTTCACACCAAGATGGGGAGGATGGAGAGGTAACTGAATCGATCTGGAAACTTTTGAGTCCAGAACCTGATTATTGCTGTCATACATATTTCCAAATGGTTGGATGCATTATGTCATTAGGGATGGAGGGATGTTTTGTTGACCTCTTGTAGCTTCTTGAACAGGTTAATAAGGGCTTCTGGAGTGACTGATAAATGTATGCACCAAGTGTGTGTCAGTCCTGCTGAGCACCTCAAAGTTCAGTGCTGGCTAGTAGTAAGGACTGAAGGCACCACCCAGCCATTTGGGGCAGCATTTCCCAGTGTGATTAACAAGTTGAGATGTTTAACTTCAAGCATCTTTCATGTCTTCCTTACAGTGTTTTAGTTATTTATGCAAAATCAAATCACTTGCCATACCTGAAAGCTTTTCTTTTCTCTCTTCTTTCCTTTTTCTTTTTTTTTTCTTTTTTTTTCTTTTTTTTTAATGTATTGGTGATTTTTGCATTTGATAACATACTGAGAAGGCACTGCAGTGAACTTGCTGACAATGTCAGTGGAAAAATCTGAGATACATGGAAGATGAGCTCCTTGGTGGTGCCCTCTTCCCAGCTCTCTTCCCATAGAAAGTATCAACTGGAAAATGTCAGGGTTTGATAATAGGTTGGTTGATCTTTATAAAGTAAAGGAGAAATCTGTTGTGTTAATATTGTCTGTTTGGTAAACAGGTCACATCAGTGATCAGTTGTGTTCATACAGCAGAGAAATTATAAATACAGTTATAAATATATATATATGTGTGTAACTTACACACAAGTATCTATATAAAATCCAGTATTCTAAGCCCCACATGTGTCACAGGTATCTCAGTGTGTTCATTTTGCATTAAAGTATCAGGATATTGGCCTGTAGGATATCAGGATTGAATTTTGTCCCTCTTCCATTAATTTCCTCTATGGACTATAAGCACACTTTCTGTTTGTTTTGGGAAAAGGCCATTGTTATTACAAGTTAAAGAGATAAAACATATCATGGCACAAGAAAAAGACTTCAATTTTAACAGAAATCAAAAGCTCCTGCTTATTAGGATATGATAGGGATGTAAGCTCTTGACTTAATGGCTTAAAATTTCCAAAAATTTATCTTTGGCTTCATCTCATGCTTTAACTAGACAATAGGAAAATTATTCTGGAAGTCTGCAGGAAGTTTTTTTCTGGTTTTTTCTCACTAAAATGTTTCATATGTTGGGTGGGAACAATCCCTTCCTTCCTTACTTTGGAGAGGCTGAGCTGGCTGTGTATAAAGCCATCAGCCTTGATGTCCATGTGGTCCTAAGGAGGATATGCTTGGAAATGAAGACGGATTGAAGATTTCAGTGCAGGCACTGCCAGATCACTTCCTTTCCCAAATCCTAATTTTCCTGATGCTTCCAACTCCCATTCTCAGGTACTTGGTACCATGCAATGCAGAGGAGCAGAGAGGCTGATCTGAACAGAACTATGTGTGAAAGAGTTCTGTGGTCTACTGATCTTACTTGGTCATTTTGCATTCTCTTAGAAAAGAAAATGTTCAAGTTCTGTTTAAAAAGAAAGGGATTATGAAAGAAATTTAATAGTTGAAAATAGGAATGTGTGAGTTGGATGGAAACATCTGCTTTTTGAGAATTGTATCTTTAATGGGTTTGCTCTGATAGCTGATCCTGTTTATCTGCCATACTGCAGTTAATATCAAATGCCAAATGCCTAAATCTTACATTGTTATAATAACAAGAGTTGGCTTCCACAGGAACTGTTACCTCCCAGAGCTTTGTGCAATTAATACATTAGATGTAGCATTGGAGGTAAAAGCTGCTGTTACTAAAATCACGTTACTCTTTCTGCAGCAAGTGGTGTCCAGCTTTAGGCCAGCATGTCTGACTCTGCTTCATCTTGTACATAAGAAATATTTGTTTATTCTTAAATCTGCGTGTCTTACCCAGATGGTTTTATCCTATCACCACCCTGTGACAGAGGGAAATGTTAATCCAGTTTTCAGAAGAGAGACTGGAACTTTACTTAAATTAAACGCCAGCCAACAGACAGAGTAAGTTTTTGGCAGGGTCAGGAGCTGAGCAGAGATTTTGTCTGTCCCAGTCTGTGCCATGTTCTCTAGGACACACATTTAGCTGTCAGTGCTTATGTTTTTTCACTGAAGCTACCAAGTAAAAAGTCTGGTGACAACCAAGATGATGACAATTTAAATTTTATATGTGTATTTATATATGATAAGTTTTCTTGCTTGAAGAATGCCCATACATAGGTGCATTTCTAGTCAATCAGATGAGTTTTGCATCTATTTTTCCTGCCTTCACTTTTATCTGACCTGTTGTGCTGCATCCTCTGACAAGGCAGCCAGGTGAGCATGATAATGTGGCACTTCTTTTTCTGCAAAAAGGCAGAATTTCTGTTCTTTTGTAGTTTCATGTCAGTTTCAGGGACAAGTAGTCCCTCAGTTTTCATAAACCTGGAAATTCATTACTGAAGTGTTGAGTATTGCTGTCCTGAAACTGAGCTGTGGCTAAATTAAGAAGGTATATATTCAATAACCCTTTGGTCCGGGGTCTCTGCTGTGCTGGAGGGACATGATGTACCAAGAAATAGAGTTTGAGCTTCTTTAGTGGTTTTTCCTTAAAAAAGGTACAAAAATTTCAGTTTCTTGCCTGAACTGTTCAGCTTAAGAAACTTTCCAGCATTTGAAGTGGTGACAGATCCCCACAGTTTGCATTTGGGATTCTGATGCTTTCTGCCCAGATGCTGCATATTTATCGAGTTCAGCTTTTACAGCATTTCTGTGAGATGGAATTATGATCATTTGTCAGGTGGGAAGGCAGCAGGATGTAGAGCAACCTGCCCCAAATCACCCTGCAGACCTGTGTCAAGAGAAGATTCCTTCCTCCCCCAACTTCAAAATCATCCTTTCATGAAAGTGAATTTGCCTTCTGACATAGACCCAGGTGATGTTGTTACCTAAATGATGTTGAATCATTTAGGTTAGAAAAGCCCTCTGACATCATCAAGTCCATTAACCCTACACGGCCAAGTCACCACTAAATCCATGTCCCCAAGTGACACATCCACATGTTTTTTGAACAATTCCAGGGACGGTGATTCCACCACTTCCCTGGCACAGCCTAATATTCTCAAGTAAGAAATGCTGCCTTTCTAACCAGATTTTTCATAGGCAGCATGCTGAGAGCTCTCAGCTTGTTTTATTTCAGTGATGGACAAATTCAGTGCTGCAATGGTAGAACTCATCCCTTCTGTAACCCAGGCTCTGCACAGGAGGCCTGCTGACATAATAAACAATTGCTCTCTATAGCTTTAGTAATGTGAGCATTAATATTGATCCAGCACTGACTTCTCTAACGACCAAAAAAAAATGTATCTGTTATCTTGAGAAACCTCCCAAACAGCTCCAGTCTCCTTTCATTACAGGGGAGAGTTATGAGGGCAGATGGTTGAGGTGATATCCATTTGACCTATAGATGCTAACTCGGGCTGGATCATTAATAAGGTGGCTGGAGATGGGGAGAAATGGCAGTAAAGAGAGTTAAAAAGCAATCCTGTGCACAAAGGATGGCCCATCCAGAAGTGCTGGGTGGCAAACGAGATGGACAAAGGTGAGGAAGTGGCCACGTGGTTGTAAATGCTCATCATCAAGTCAGGCAGCAAACACTTAAAAGCTGATGTTTTCCCATATTTAGTTCCTGCTCTGGTGTGAATCCTTTGGGAGGAAAAAGAGCCGTAGGTCTTGAACTCAAGATAGAAATTTCACTTTCTCTAATTAACTAAACCCCCACCACCACCCAAAAAAAAAAAAAAAAAAGTGCTTCATTGTTTTCTGCCACAGCTGTGGTGGCTCAGGTTTGAAAGCCGCTGCCTGGCAGAAAACCAGTGCTTGCTAAGGATCAGACTGTGGCCTTGTTCCAAGAGAAATTTGGATTTCATTTGACCACGATAGGATTCCAGATTGTCATCTGAGCATGTCTGAAAAGTGGTGAATGTGTGTCAGTAGTTAAGTGCTCATGAACTTCCTTAGTCCCTGGATTGTTCAGGACTGACCCAGGCAATTTTTTCCAGATGTTTTGGGGAATCCAAGTCCATATAAAAGGGATGGTAATGCTTCTGCTTCCTTACTAAGTTGTCTTTGTGGCTTGCAGGAATGTGCATGAAAGCTGGAGCCAAGACACCCCAATTTCTTGTCTCACCTCTACAAACTGCACTTTAACCTTTCTGCCCTTCCCTGGCACCTCCACACAAGATCACAGAAACTTCGTGAGCCCGCTGCAAACTTTACTTGGCCTTATTAAAAAAAAAATAAGCATTGCTCTTTTTTTATTGTACAGAACTCCGGTCCCTGTTCTCCAAAGCTCCTCTGAAATTGTTTTTTTGCCTTTGATCCAGCAGCTGCTGGTATTCTGCAATCCTGAGTAGGTAAAACATGAGAAGCACCTTGGGATGGGAGGGAGTTATAAAAATATGAAATATTGCAGTGCCCTTCTATGAGATAGAGTGTAAGAGAGGGGCTGTTTAAATGGACACCGGGCAGAAATCTTTAGCAAATAAATGTTCTGATTTTTCTAGTAAATGTAATTTTTTTACTGTTGGAGTAGTTTATTTTTCACTTTATTGACTATTTTTATCCCCCTGTTTCTTCTATTAAAATGGATAATATTCCTATCTCTATTCCAATATTCCTATTCCTATTATATTCTAAAGTCTGTATCATCAAACCCTATCTTTCCTAATATTTTAATTTGGATACACTTCTCATCTTATGGCTGAGGCAGAAGATTTCTCTAAATCCCAATTTGAAAGTAAGATGTTTGTTTTAAATTGTATCTCCTACTTTTAAACGAAAACAAACTCTCAGTTGTGAAGTAAGTGGAATGGGGTTTGGAGGGAATTGCTCAGTAGCAACCAGTGCTGTGTGACATCTGATGAATGCTGATTCTTCATCCCCCAAACCTTCTGAGCAGGTGAAGGCAGCTGATTTCTGCAGCAGCTTAAACAGAGATTGAAATTACTTCCATGATGGGGAAGCAGATTTTTTCCCCCTGCCATAGCAGGTGCAGGCTCAGTCCACAGTGATTTCTCAGTTATACTCTAACTTTGCAGTTTAAAAAATTCAATGTCAGTGCCCAGCCAGGCAAAACCTAACTCCCTAACATTTCTGTTTTTCACGGAAGGCTAAGACTTTATCCTCAGGCAAAGTCCCCTCTCTGGGCTGGCTGCTGTAAATCCTCTGGGCCCTGGCGAAAGCCAGACTTGCTAGCTCATTTTACTTAATTTGTGATGCTGGCAAGATTTGTGCTGCAGCCCAGGGCTCTTGACTCAACTCTCCTAAATCAGAGCATTGACACATTACAGTAGAGAAACACCAGCACGGAAAACCTGAAAATAAACTCCTTGAAAAGAGATATTTCAGAAAGATGCTGTTTTACTGAGTTCTAAATAGTGTTTAGTGGAATGTTTCAAGTTTCTTGGTCCTTTTTTCATTAAAGCCACCTGCTCATTAGGAAGTTGGGTTTTAACCACTGTCCTCATAAATGTTTTTTACTACATATTTCATGTGAGAATCTTGGGTCACTGGATAGCTTTCCTCAGGTAGGCAAAATGTCTTGAGTTTTTGCAGGGGGTAAACAGAAACTTGGGGTAAAGTGAAATGAGGTTGACTGTGTAGGAATGTTAACCAGCAGAGGTGTAATGATGTAATTACTCCAAATACAAATGTGTCAGGTTAATGCCTGTGTAGACATTCTTATTCAGGACTAAGAATCCTTTTTCCTGCTCGGATAATTCCATTTTGAAAGTGAGGAAGTGTATCGAAGAGGATAAAGTGCTTGGCTGTGGTTGTGGAGATCAGAGGTTCTTTTTATAAATCTACTGTGGATTTGTTGGGAGATCTCAAGTGGATTTTCTCCTTTCTCTGCACCATAATGTCACATTGGGGTCTGAAGATGGTGTTGTCTGTAAGGAAAAAAATAATTGTTATTTAACAAAAACCAGAGCAATCACACAGGTGGTATCCACACTGGTTTGGAATAGTTGATGTCTGATGTCTACACTGTGTAGATATCAGGTTTATCTTGTTTTCAAAAGCTGGTTTTTGGTCTCACAGCCTGAATGCCCTCTTGCTCTGAAGTGTGCTAGGTGAATTCCTCCTTCATTTTGGTTTCACTGCTGCAGGAAGCTGGCATATGCACTCCAGGATTGTCCCATGATGCAAACAAAACAACAGTAAGGGAGATGATGGGAAAAAGCATTTCAAAGGCATGTTCCTGATCTGAACCAACACACACACGCCATGCTGGGGCGTTCCCATAAAATCATAACAGATAATGTCCACCTGCAGCAGCTCTTAAGATGATATCAGAACAGAACCTGGCAGGTGAATGGAGCCGAGTCCTCTGCTTTAACCTTCAGACTGTGCTGCTTCAGGAAGAATAAACTCGGTTTAGGAAGATGTTTTCCTAGTAGTTCATCTGCAGTCAAACTTGTGTGATATATAGGCAAGAAAAACAGTTCTGTTTAATTTTACTTTGATACTTTGCTTTGACACTGTGTTACAGCAAAAAATGCTTCAACCTCTTTCCCGTCATTTAAAAATGAATGAAGTTATTAGGGTGGTTTTGGGTAGGACTGACACTTTGGGCCTGCTCTGCAAACTCTGCCATTGGTGAGCTCTACCCTCCTCTCCTTTGCTCATGGGTTCAGTGTTACACTGTGGTGAGGGCACCTGCCAGTTCCAGAAGTGGCAGATGTGACACAGGAGGTACCCCATGTTCTTCCAGGCAGACCAGTAAGAAGCCCTTAGGTGGCCAGTTGGCTCTTCTGGACTGAGCTGCACATGAATATTTGTTGTGGTGCTTGTTTCTTTCTGTAAAACCCGTTTCAATTATCCTAATGTTTTCCTAAATGCTCTTTGTTGCAGAAGAGGAAGAGGAGCAGGTTCCTACTGATGGAGGTACATCTGCAGAGGCCATGCAGGTCCCACTGGAAGAAGAAGGAGATATGGAAGAGGATGAGGCAATTAATGATGAGAACTACTTGAGCAAGAGACCATTAGAAAGTCCTGATGCTGAGGAATTCCCACCTGTGAAGAGGCCAAAACTGTCTGTTTCCAAAGGGGACGCCTTGGATGGAACTGTGGAACCACGTGAGCCTCTTAGCTCAATAAATACACAAAAAGTACCACCAATGCTTTCTCCAGTTCACGTTCAGGACAGTACAGACTTAGCCCCCCCTTCACCAGAACCACCGATGTTGGCTCCCATTGCAAAATCCCAAGTGCCGACCCCCAAAACTTTAGAGGCGAAGCCGTTCGTACCCAAGACGAAGTCCAAAACAAGTTCTCCAGGACAAAAGACAAAATCACCGAAAACTACACCCTCACCAGTGGTAGCTGGGAGTCCCATTTGTTCACCAAAACCTGGATCCAAAGAAAAAAAGTCACCAGGTCGCGCCAAGAGCCCAAAAAGTCCCAAAAGTCCAAAGGTTCCTGCTCACGTTCCACAGCCACCTGTGAAGCCTGAACCACCGAGCAGAACCCCTCTGGCTGCATTGAGTGAGAAGATAGGAAAGGAAAATATTCAAGTGAAACAGGTACAGACACCACCTGAGCCTGCCCCCAAGCCAAATATGGACAACCAGGTGAAGAAGGTCCCGGTCATGGACAAGACCATTGATGATTCAATTGATGCTGTGATTGCTCGTGCGTGTGCAGAACGAGAGCCCGATCCCTTCGAGTTTTCCTCTGGGTCTGAATCAGAAGGGGAAATTTTTACCAGTCCTAAAAGACTTTCTATTTCAGAGTCTACAACTCCTAAACCTTCTGTTCCTGCCAATAATGCAAATAAGGCAGGAGCAACTCCAATACCTGCCTCAGGTGGGACTTCAAGTTCAGACATTTCATGGACAATGGATGACTCAATTGATGAGGTCATTCGGAAGGCAAACATGGGGACACCTTCTAATCCACCTACCAACTTCACTTATTTCTCCTCTCCTTCTGCTTCACCTCCAACTCCAGAGCCTCTTCTCAAAGTCTATGAGGAGAAAACCAAGTTGGCTTCATCAACAGAAGTGAAAAAGAAATTGAAAAAAGAGCTGAAAACTAAAATGAAGAAGAAAGAAAAACAAAAAGAAAAAGATAAAGAGAAGAACAAAGAAAAAAATAAGGAGAAGGAAAAGAACAAGGAGAAAGATAAAGACAAGGAAGGAAACAAGGAAGCAAAGTTTCAATGGAAGGAACTACTCAAAGAGGATGATCCTGATCCGTATAAATTCAAACTAAAGGACTTTGAGGATGCTGACACAAAAGTAAAGTTGAAAGATGGCAATACCAAAAAAGAGAGAGAAAAACATAAAGATAAAAAGAAAGAGAAAGAGAAAGGCAAAAAGGACAAGGATAAAAAAGACAAAGAGAAACTCAAAGATAAGGGTAAGGAAGATAAGATAAAGGTGCCATCAGCACCTCTTGTTTTACCTCCCAAAGAAATGTCTATGCCCTTGTTCAGCACACCATCTGCCATGAGGCTTCCCAGCATGTTACCTTCCTTGTCTCCCATGCTACCTGAAAAACTATTTGAGGACAAAGAGAAACCTAAAGAGAAGAAGAAGGACAAGAAAGAGAAGAAGAAAAAGAAAGAAAGGGAGAAGGACAAAGAAAAGGAAAAGAAGGAGAAGGAAAAGGAGAGGAAAGAAAAAGAAAAGAAAGAGAAAGAAAAGGAGAAACACAAACATGAAAAGGTAAGCTGGTTGGATGAGTTGAGATGGCACGCTTGCTTGAAGAATCCACATGGATTCCTGAGTTTGCTGCTGAGCATTGTCTTAAGAGCTTTGAGGAGAAGTGTGGTTACAGGTTTGGTATTTCTTAATAATAACAGCTCCAAGGAAGGTGTCCACCAAGAGCTTCAGAGATTGTCCCACATCTTTGGAAAACAAAACAGTGAAATTCTAGTTCTGTGAATTTGAAATGTGAGATTGTCCTGGCTTTTCTCAACCTTCTTTTCACTTGGAAAAGCTGAGGCTCAGATGTAACAACAACAACAAACACAGTAAAGGGATGCAGTGTTGTGATGCAGAAAGTTTGTTCTGTAGGTTTCCACTAGAAGGGCCCTATACCTTTCATATAAACCCTATACCTTTCATGTAAACTTTAAATTTTGTTTCTAAAAATCTGCTGTTTCGAAGTTTGTAGAAGCCTGGAAATTCCCAGGTGGACAGAAATGAGAGGCAGACTGCCTTCATATAAATGTTATCTTTTACAGGCTCAAAGAGTTGCTGAGTCTTCTCTTAGCAAATCTGCCCCTTGTTGCTCCAATTTGTTTGAAGTGAGAAAATTATTTTCAAATTATGGTCTAAGTGTTCAAATGTCACCTTTCGTTTTGAGTCTCATGCTTGAGAGACAGAAGGGGAGAGCTAATTTTCAAGGGGTTTGAGCTCCTTCCATTCCTGTAACTCTTACTGATTTACATCAGCCAAAGATAATTTCTTCTTTCCAATATCACCTAATCTTGAGAATATATTTAATATTTAAGAAATGAAACCAGCATATTTGCATGTTATCAGATTTGAAATCCCATTAGAAGCAGCTCCCCTAATTCAGGATTTGCTCTAATTTTTTTGTCACTTCACCTTATAATACGCATTAAATTGTTAATATTGAAAAGAAAGAAGAAAAGAAAGAAGATTGTCTTCCTGTGTGATAACCTTGGATACAAGAGTTCCCAAATCTCTATCCTTAGCCTTAGGAAGCACTGTGTGAGTTCCAGTTTTACCAAGATGCTCTTTACATCCTGCTTTGAGTGTAATACTCAGTTTGTACAAGCTCAGATTTGGGACATTCCTCACTCTCCTTTTGTTGCCACTCCTACATTGCCTGCTGGACTTGCAACAAAGTGCTGCTTTCAAAACTTGATACATTTTTTAAGTTTACAGATGGTTTTTCCATGCAGAATCTGGGTGATGTGGAGCGCTAATGTTTGTCGGCTGTGGATGAGTTTGTGATCAACAGGGTGGTGGCCCAGTTGTCCATGATAATTTCATGTCTGGTTTTAGACTGCAGCAACACTTTCACAGATTCCCCATTTTATCTGTCTGCCCCTTGTGCTTGAGCAGTTTTGGCAGTATTTCATTGAGAATTTCTCAATGAAATGAGATTTCTTTTTTAATTTAAATATGGGTGTATGTGGAATAGAGGCAATGAATTGCTTGTTTTCCATACCTTCAATTTTGCATTTCTTCTGCAGTTGTCAGTGTCAAGTTTGCTTTTAGAGTGATAACAGACACATAAACAAATAACAAACTGGTAAAGCTTCAGTATAGACTCACCATATATATATGTGTGTATGTGTATATATATATATATATATATATATATATTAGGAAAAGGAGTTCAACACTAATAAAAACTTGGACAAATTAAATTGACAAAGCTGCCCATTACCTTGGCAAAAAGTCCCTGTCAAAAGATAAACTTTAAAGCTAGAATGCATGAAAGAATCCCCAGATAGAATTAAAATTTAAACTGATTCTTGAGAGATAAGCTTTTTTTAAATCCACCTCTTTGCTGCAAGTCAGGATTTTAAAAATAAATTTCCCCTTTAAATCTCTTGAGCGATTTTCATTTTTTGCAAGGCCGCACTGCTGGTGTCCTGGAAAAATGGAGAGTTAGAGCTTTATCAGTTGGTGCCCTGAGGTATGTGGCAAAGAAGCTAAATCCTTGAAGATTAGCAAAAAAAATGCAGCACATGGCAATAAGGGGCTTATATGACTACTAGTATTAGTTCAGGTGAAAGAAGTATTGCTTATACATAAAACTGGACAAATCCACTGACAATGTATTTTTAGTTAGCTACAAAGGAGTCTTATATTGCTGGACTTTACCTCTTTGGTGATTTGGGAAGCTTAGTAATCCACTGTAAATGCTCTTCTGCTGGCCCCAATTCCCAGTATTACTCCAGAATGCTGCTCTTTCGTTTTAACCCCTAAAAGTACATGTTTCCTTAATTTAGCTTTGAGATCACACAATGACTTATTTAGCCAGCAGTTGTGCTGCAAGAGCAGATGATCAAGTTACAGCTTGGACATTTAATCTGCCACAGCGCGTCCGCCTCCGAGGTGTAAGCACAGCCTGGGAGATGAGTTTGTGGGCTCGCTGCAGTTTCAGCTCCTGATGGCCAGGAGGAAACATCAGAGTCCCATTTCTAATATTGCTGTAGTTAAACAAAAGCTGACTCAGCTGTAATATTCCCATTTTTGATCCCTGTTGTAGTTATTACCTTTGTGCGCATCCCATCCTCTTGGGTGACTGAGGCTTTTTATCAAGTTTTTCCTGGAATTTTGCCCCAGGCTGCTGAAAGGTACAGAGCAGCAAACAGAACACTGCATAAATGGCTGGAAAACAGAAGCTGAAGGCTTCATGCTGGGAGTGTTTAGTGATGGCACCAAGGAGGAGAAGCTTTGTCTCAGGGCTTGCCTGCAGCTCCGTGCCCTGCGGTGGTGTTGGGTGCTGCCCACAGAGCCAGAAAAGGAGATCTGGGGCACTGCCTTGCGAGCTCCACCAGATGAAAAGCAAACACTTGGAGCAGTTACACCCCATCTGTACTCCAGAGATTACCAGGCATGCTGTAGGAGTGACTGAGCAGCTCAGTGAGCAGCTGCTGACCCAGTTTCAGCTAACCTTAATAAGCTGAGCTGGAAACTAAAGTAGTTGAGGAACTGCTTCGTGAGAAATGGAGCCATCCTTGCATCAAGGCAGGGCTTGCCAGAGCTGCCCCAAAGTAAGCTGCCCTTGCTCCTGTGTCAAAATCCTGTTAGCAGTGTAGAGGAAGACCAAGCTCTGCAGGATGTAACTGTGAATGCTCCTTAGTTTTCTCCTGGTCTAATGATGTAAACCCTACACACAAACCCATCTTTCTACATCTTTTGTAGAAAGATGCTTCCTGTCCTCTTGTATCAAAGGATAAGATTTAGCATTCTGGTGGAGCCCTGTTTTCCTCTCCTAGCAAACTGTGATGTTGGTATCTGAGCATAAAGAAGTGGTTTATGTTCTTTTCTTCTGCCATGTGAGCCCACACCACCACTGTTTAGAATGGACCAAGGACCTTTATGAATGGTGTGGGCATCTCTCTGTGCTGTGTGCTGGAAGCTGCAGCAGCAGTGCCTGTCCTGAGATGTTTTCTATTCAAAACAGGCACTAAAGAAGGAGGAAAAACCTGCAGGAAAAGAGGCAAGATAGGCTGTGCAAAGCCATAGTCCTGAGCCTGCAGTAGCCAGGGTTCAGTTTCAGTCTCTAAGCACTGGGTGATGTTACAGGTTAAGATGCTGGGAAAACAGAGAAAAGACTCACTTATCACCTATAGAAGATGCATTGAAATTGTTGCAGGCATTTCAAGCTTCAGAGGAAAAAAGCTCTTGCAACACTCCAGGGGAATGACATAACAAAAAATGGTTCTACATAAACAAAGAGTGCAGAGAGGCCTGTGAAATCAGCTAATCCACATCCATGGAGAGCTGCATTGCAAAGCACAGTTCACTGTGTCAGAGCAGGAACACCACTCAGGCTGCTCTCTTTCTCTCTCTGGCCCAGACATCTCCTGGAGAGCAGCTCCAATTCTTTTGCCAAAATGTGTGGCACGAGATTTTGTTATTACTTTTCTCAAAATAAGTCCCACTTGAGCCCCCCCACTCTGGCCTGCTCTCTCCCACACTGCATTCTGTGCTTTGCATTGAATATTTACCTCCCTTTTTCTGTGGAAGCTTTATGAAACTGGAAATTTGATCAGGTTTCCACTTAGTTGTATGCATATTAGTTTTGTCTGACTTCCTGGAGCAGATTCAGCCAAGTGGTTGTTTTATTAAATATGGTGACACACATGCTCAAAATGAGATCAGTCTCCATCTCTGTTTTTATATGTATATCTCTCTCTATATATAATGTATATACACTTGTCATATATGGATATAAGTTGAGTAATGAATGCCTGGAGAATCATTACAGTGTCAGCTGTAGCATCTGTGGTCATTCTGGACAGGTTTTGCAAACCAGTAGCTCAGCGGGAGTTGGTAATTTTGGCATATACTGGTTTCATAAGTTCAAGGACATATTCAAGTGGTCTAAACTCTACCAGATACCAAGATTGGAATCCCAGGCCACTTGAAAAATAGTCATTAAAAACCTCAGCCTAATTGCAGTAAAATGCAGTGGCTGTTATGCGTGTGTGGATAAGAACTTTCATAAAGTATTCAGTGTTGGTAAATTCAGCTTGGAGTTTATTTGCTTCCTTTGTCTCTCCTTTTGATTCAAGAAAGTCATGGTACATTTGTGTGATGAACCTGGGAAATAATTGAATTTAAATCTCAGAACAACGTGCAAACACCATTGGGTGCCTGTCAAGTTTGAGTACTAAGATCAAAGCATTTCATGTCATTGTTTAGAAACAAACTGGGAAGTTTTGTGTCTCTAGAAAAGTACTTAATCGAGAAGATTTGCTAACAAATTATATCAGGATGTACAAATGCAGCAAAATTTCAAGTTGATTTTTTTAGCTTAGAGTGTGTATTTGTGAATTGCTACTTCTGGGACTCCCTGCAGACTGAGACCCATCCATGCCATGGGACAAAGTGTGAGAGAGCAGTGATTAGTCTGTCATAGTTTTGTTTCATTAAGCTGATATACTCTGGTTAACTCCATTAGTGCTTTCATGTAATTAATAGATTTTGGGAGTCTGCTTGCAGTCTTTGATTGATGATTGTGTTCCCCTGTACAGATAAAGGTGGAACCAGTTGTTCCAGCTCCATCACCGGTTATTCCTCGGCTGACTTTAAGAGTGGGCGCAGGCCAAGACAAGATGTAAGTACAAATAAATCCATCTGTGAGGTGTATGCTCATCACAGTCCATCCTCTGGCACTTGTGAGAGCTCTTCTTTTCAGTGGGAAAAGCTTAAAAATTAGTGGCAAATTACATTTATACAGCAAAATTCTTTCTCCAAGTGAGACCCATCACCTTCCATCCATCCTACTGTGTGTCCCATTCCATGTCTTTTTAGGGCATGGATTACAGGGCTCCATCTGGGCTGGCATGATGCCTCCAGTGGCATTTAGTGAGGTTTCTGTAATGAATGCTTATCCTGAGTGTAACCTACAGCTAAGTTTCACAACACTCCCCAGCTAACAGTTGTTTTATGCTTTAAAACATAACAGTTGGAATTCCTTTATACACGTCTGTTTTATTATAACTGTTGATGATTATTCATGAGTGTACCTAACGCATTTCAAGTGCTGCTTCATTAGCTCCGTAATTATTGGGTGCTGTTGTACAAATAATAGTTACTTTGTACTGGATGAGCATAAATAGGGTGATCCCTATCCTGAGATCATCCAGCATAAACAGGAGGCTGGAGAGGCTGGGGAAACCATGTGTCACCAGGCTTCTTAGGTTGGTCCTGTGTTGTATGTGAAGTGTTTCTTTTAATCAGGTTTTTTGTGTTGATTTCCTGGCACAGAGCACGCTTTCATGTCGAATGGCAAACATGAGCACACACAGATCCTTCTTTTCCATTCCTCACATTAAATACTGCTAATGCAGTTGTTTCTCTTATAGAGCCATTATGAACTAAACCCCCTAATCACTCATTTTTCTGCTCTAGAAGTTAAATGGGATTTTGATGATTATTTCCTTTTTCTCTGCTGGCCTACTTCTCCCCAGTAGGTAACCATGGCTTTTACTGGTTTGAAGCTGCTGAGGGACTTCAGTCATTCCTTGGTTCCTAAGGGACACCCACATCCCAGTTATTAGCCATTTCTGCTTTCTGCCTTTCACAGTATTTGAGTGTGATGTAAAATTTCTGTGCCTCAGGTTGCTGTACAAAGTTCCAGCTCTCTCAGAATACTTGTCTGTCCTGCTGAGCATGATTTGAATGGGCATGGCTGGACATGCTCTCCTTTGAAAGCCCACAAATCCATTTTCCTCCTTGAGGAGACATGGATGCTTTTAAATTCTGCTTTTCCAAGGACTGTAGAGTGTTTATATGAGGGAAATTAACTCATATTTTCAAGGCAGAAGTTCTGAATTAAAGTTCTGAAGCCATATTTTAGCACCAGTTAGCTTCCAACCTGATCTCACCGCAGTGTTTCTCATACCCACACATGTTTTGAGAGGGGACTTCAGGCTCCATCTGTTTGCTACAAATCATGTGGGTGCATCATTGTCATCCCTGCCAGCGCTTAGAGGGTCTGAGATACTGACTTCTCGTTTCGTGGGCTTTTGGGAAACTCACTTTTATTCCAGATTCATTTTACATCTTTAGTAGCACCTTGGCCCCCATATAAGGATCTCGTAACAGGCAGAAAGAAATGCTTTTTGATGTGTTATAGTAAGGGAAAGTTAAACTTTTGTTTCATCTGTGTTGGTAATGAGGCTCTAAATATCTGGCAATTATCATATAAAAATGTTGTGTTAGCCTGTCTCTGGAGTTAACTGGCATGGGATTGTTTGAGGATACCATGAATGTCCATGGAAAGGTGCAAGGAAAATTTTTAGGGATTCCTAGAATTGGATATGAGTAGAAACTAGATGGATAAATTGGTTATTTCAATTTCTCTGTTATAGAGAAGAGCTGTTTGGAGACTTTTGGAAGTACTCCAGTACCTGTTCAATTGGAAGTTAATTTGTCTGGGGGAATGTCATATAGAACATCTTTAATAGGAGCACTTACAGATCTTCATGAGGCACAGGGTTTTCAGAAGTCTGAAACAAAAGTGTCAGCTTGGTGGTGCATGGAATGGAGATTCACATCACACCATAAACTCAGCACGAGTTGGCTGAGAAACGCAGCACTAGTGAGCAAAACGCCTTTGTGCAGTGAGCAGTTGGGGCTCTTCAGCCTGGAGAAGTGAAGGCCATGGAGAGACCTTAGAGCCCCTTCCAGTGCCCAAGGGGCTCCAAAAAAAGCTGCAGAGGGACTTTCTGCAAAGGCATGGAGTGCCGGGACAGGGGGGAATGGCTTCAAACTGACAGAGGGCAGGGTTAGGTGGGAGATGAGGAAGAAATTCTTCCCTGTGAGGGTGGTAAGGCCCTGGCACAGGTTGCCCAGAGAAGCTGTGGCTGCCCCATCCCTGGAAGTGTCCAAAGCCAGGTTGGATGGGGCTTGGAGCAACCTGGGATAGTGGAAGGTGTCCCTGCACATGGCAGGGGGTTAGAACTGGATGGTCTTTAAGATCCCTTCCAACCCAAATCATTCTGTGATTTTATAATTTTACTTCTTGACTCCTCTGCTTGGGCCAGCGTACAAAGCAGTGACAGCAGCAGCAGGAAAGTCTTTTCTCTTGTGTTTGTGAATAAAAGTACATATTTCTCCCAGACTCAAAGTAATATCTGCATTCAGGCTTGTCTGGAGTGCAAATGTTCTTACAACATGCATCATCTCAAAAGAAGTGGCTATTAACAGCACTGGGTTAATAGACATGAAAATGTATTATTGCTGAAGGATGGACAAACCAATATTGGAAAAACTGTCCTACTTAAGAGTTTTTTTGCAAGTGTTTTAACTGCACAGTAAAACAAGAAGAAAGTAGATTATTATCAAAGCATTTCCATCTTAGTTGTAAACAATTACAGCAATACTTGCATGGATGCCACATTAGAAGAAATTTACTGGATTCCATTCTAATGCAATTAGAGCTAATTTTGTTCTTTAAATGAATAAAAGGTCAGCTAGTAAATCTAGTTTATCTCAAGTCCAGGCTTCAATAAATTGTTTTATTTAATTTGTTGTAAAAGATCTTATCCTTAATGGGCCTTGCTCTTATTGGTTTGCTTGGGTTCTAAAATATTTATGACCACTTTTTTAGATATGATTTGAATGATATGTTGGAAGGGTTTTTCACTTTTTTTTTTTTTCCATTCCAGTGTTATCAAGGTAGATTGCTAACTGAGTTAGTATAGGAAGGAACTAGTGATGCTATCTTTTCAAAACAAAACAAGCAAAACAAAAAACACCGACTTTTAAATTTTAAATGAGCTGCAAATGATGAGTAGGGTTTAATACTTTTATTCAATTACATCATGGCTTCTTTTTGTCTTGTTATTTTTCCTAAGTACTATCATTTTTCATAAACATAAGTTTTTTTTTAAATCATATCTATTGATAAGGTGTTGACATTCCAGCTACTACTACATCTGACATAAACTTCAGCAAAAGTACATGCTGTAATGTTTGATACTTCTGATAAATTTATGCTACTTTTAAATACAGCTTTTAAGAAAAAACACATGGCTGCTGACACTAATGCCAAACCACAAAGCAAAGTACTACTGGGTGCTGTTTCAGTGTTTGTGCCCTGGAAGCAGGATATATGTTTTTTGTGAAATCAGGTCTCCAAATTTACCTTAAAATTTCAGACTTTTGCTCCAGACTTGTATCATAACTCTGCCATCAACAGGGAACCTGGAAAGCAGACAGGAAGAAGGGGAAGGACAGGCATTTTAACAATGTTTAACTGGTAAACCTGACCTGCTGCTCTAATGAAATTGCCCCTTGTCTTCTATATTTTTTAAGTGAGTAGATACATGACTTTCTCCAAAATCAAATCACAAACATGATCAGATATCTATGTGTGTGTGCCTATAAAAATGTATATTAAATAACCTGTGGATTGTAAGATAAAATCCTAAATGGATTAAGGGATGAAAAAAATTGTGTTACCAAAATACTTAATTGGCCCCACTAAAAATCTTTATTACTTGGTAGGATATTATCAGTCCAAGGCCAACTTATTTTTGTGTGGAGGCTCATTCAGCTGCCTGATACCCTCATGACAAAAGCCATGAACAGAACCAGCTGATGTCCTGTTTTGAGGATCTCAAAACCAAGGGGCAAGATAGAGAAATTATCCAGTGATCATAGATGTGACCTCTCTGTGTAACATTGACCCAGAAGACTATTTTTGGGACTAGGAGGACAGGAGAACCTAGTTTATTACGCCAAGTTTCTTGATTAGATTATTCATCTAAGAACTTCTACAACCCCCACAAGGAAGAAAAAATTCTTAACCCAATAGCCAATCTAACCCTGCCCTCTTCCAGTTCTATTTGCTCAAGAATTTGTTATTTTAAGTGCAACACAAAGTTGCAGTAAATCAGTTCTTCACTCATACTTTTTGAAATCCCACAGAGCTATACAATCTCACCTGTAGCATGCAGAGTGCCACCAAGTGTATGCTCATCAGAAAAGAGATGCCTTATTGAGGGATCTTCTATCTACAACAAGCTTAATTTACAAAAGAGTTGAGTTGCAAACTCTCCAGGGATCGAATTTTCTTGAGAAAACTGCACACACACATACACAATCAGACTTTAAAAGGTCATGGCACCACGAAAGGGAAGAAGAAGGAGAAGGTTTTAACAAATACATCAATATGCTTCTTATTGACCTGGCTGAAGACAGAAATTAGGCAAGGACTGTGTTGATGCTCCCCAAAGCTAACTGGGGGTCTGAGTTGCTGCTGTAACATGAATATTTGTTCTTTTGAAACTGTTCAAGCTCCATGTGAGTTGTGGAAAAAAGAGCTGGATATCCAAGACTTCGCTGCTAGTTTGAGTTAAACTAGAATCTTTCAGTTTCCAAGAATGCACCTGATTGTTACAGAATCATCTTTGGTATATATTCAGGAGCTTCAGTTTTTAATGGGGTTGTTCTCATACAGATAAATCAGAGGGTGTGAAGAAACTTTTGAACTTTGTGTGCTATTTAGTGGTGTGCTAGTCAGACTTTGATAATTTACATTATTGTCTTCATAGTGTTTGCCCACAAAAGCTGAATAATGGGGTTCATTAAGCTCCCTGTACAGGCATATCCAAATTGTTTGCCTCCAGCCTTGGCTCCCTACATGTGGCTGGGGAGGGAAGGATTGGCTTTTTATTGACTTGTCAAGCCTTAGGTTTGCATTACCAGCCAAGTAGCTCATGACCCATTCCATTTATTGCACTGTTTTGTGGTGGGGAAACAGGTAAAGGAATCCTGCTGGAAGCCCCTCCCTGTGCACGTTTTGATGAATAAGGGCAGTGTTTGGAGCAGTTAAGGCACCGTGACCAAAGCCTTGGACAGACGGAGTGGCAGCAGCGTGGGGCCATTGTGGGACACAGCTGTGGGCGGTGTTGGTTACCCTGCTGCTTATTCAAGGGAAAGCTCCAGAGGAGAATTCATTGAGGAATTAAAGAGGAGAGGGGGGGGAAAAGAAGTGATACTTCAGGGAGAAAAATGGAGAAGGGCTAACCACTCTTTGGGACAATTAAACAATAGAGCACAAGCAGTAAAAGTCTGTGTTTATTGCTGTGCTAATGGGCATCCCAATTATTTTAGCAGGGAAAGGCCTTGTTAACTGTGCGTTGACAGAACTGCTGCTCTGGGTGTCAATCCAGCTTGTGCTGTGAAAGAGCATGTAATGGTGAAATCATTTTTGATATGATCAATAGACCACCTAAGTGAGGAGGCAGAGTAATGAAAAATGATCTTGCTCCTCTCCAAGGTGTGCTGAAGGAATTCCAGTGATCTTTACAGCTTTCATCAATCTTTGTGAGTGTATTTACTGACATACCCACATTTCTCTGTTCTGTGGTCTTTTAAATTATAAGAGCTGGAGGACTGATTTTTGATGCCTTTTGAAATGCTGAATGTATTTTAATGAAGATACTGTCTCAGCTATGATTCATATCCCTTTCCCAATTGCTCTTTTTTAGTGTAACATATTGGCCCAAATCCTGCTGCAGAATCCCCATGTGTGGTCCTGTATCCATCCAAAAGCCTCTTTCACTTTGGTGGAGGTTCCCCAGCCTCTCCCTTGCTGCAGGATTGCAGTTTTTACATTTAAAAAAAAAAAAAAAAAAAAAAAAAAAAGTGAATACCATATCTCTTTTACCAAACCAAGTAAATGATCATTTTTGTTTATATTTCTAGAGGTGATTTAGCACAGCTTTTTCTTCCTTGAGCATGAATTAAATTTACAACTTTAGATGTAGTCCTTAGGTTTTTTTTCTTCCTTCTATTTTATTTAATTACTGAAGCCACCCCAACTAATTATTCATCCTGTTTATGGTAGGCAGTAGTCTGTGGCAAATTATTTTCATTTTGCTGCTGGCCACATTGGGTGATGACTCCAAAAGTGAATCCATAAAAAGGCTTGAGTCATTAGAAAACAAAACAACTTGCTGCGAGATTCTTTGATTTTGCTGCTTATTGCTCAAGAATAAAAAAAAAAAAAAACAACAACTTGTATACTGTATACCACAATTAAAAAAAATACTTCAGGCAGGTTTAGACACATGAGGGAATTGCTTGTGTAAATGGCCATGAACAGCTGCCCTTATGAAGCACAACAGAAACTGATCAAATATGTGTGAAAGATTAAAAAGGCAGATGGGTATTTGTTTCAAAAATAAACTTTCCATAGAGGATGACTGCAAAAGAGAGGTACTGATTTGTTCTTGACTTTGACAGAGGTGCTTCTTTTTATTCACTCTTTTACTGAGGTTTTTAAACTAAAGTGAAGAAACTCCATAGACCCAAGGATTAGTGGGATGGTTCCTGGGAGGTGGATGTGGACAAGAAGACCATAAATAGCCACAAAAGCACAGATGGTCCTACCTGAATTTAGTGAAATTGTCCTGTTAGCAATTGATCTTTTGCTGTACAGAATCTCCAAGTCCAGGACCATCTGTCTTACTTGTTTCAAAAACAAGCTTGGTAACAAGCTGAAAATTACAGCTTTAAAGATTTTCTAAACCCATATTGGTACAACTTTCTGGTAGATAATACAATTCATGTTCTATACCAGTTCCCACCAAAAATGGTAGATATAGGACTGGTTTATGGGCAAACCCCTAAATCATACATCCGATAACATTTCCCAAAACAAATGACAATAAAAGGCAGTTTGCTGGGAACACAGAAGAGAAAGTTTGCAAAGAGCTCATTGACATAAACATGTTTTACCAGGTTCTGGTTTTGCTCTTGAGAACTCAGCAGAAGGGGTTGGTGCCAGGTGGTTTTAACATTGAATATGTTTGTTATTGATGATAAGGGAAAAAATAAGATGAAAGATACCAAGACGCCACGCTACCAGCTCAGTTTTGTTTTGTCAGACTGGCAATGAACCATCCAGAGGTGTAAGTCAGAATGGTGAGAAAATGGGAGGGAGATTTAGGAGTCATCAACTGAAAGGTGCTTGTGGTTGTTGGGAGGAATACTCTGGGTGTAACAGATACAGAGGCTGAAGGCCAAGGGCAGAACTCTGTTTCGCTTAAAGTAATGGGAAAATAAACAGTAGAAAACCTGTAATTCAATTTCAACAGTGCATGTGTCCGTAAAGCAAAGGAGTTAGCTGGAAATGTCAGCTGGACTGAACGTCCAGACGTTTGTGGGGCTTTGCCACAATGTTAGAGTAGTAGAATCATAGAATGATGTAGGTTGTAAAAGGCATCTAAGATCATCAACTCCAACCATTAACCCAGCACTGCAAAATCCATCACTGAACTGTGTGCACAAGTGCCACATCTACATGTCTTTTAAATCCCTCCAGGGATGGGTGACTCCACCATGCCATGTTCCAGTGCTTCACAACCCTTTTCATGAAATCATTTTCCCTAATATCCAGACTGAACCTCCTCAGGCTCAGCTAGAGGCCATCTCCTCTTTTCCTTTCACTTGTTACTTGGCAGAAAAGTCCAACTCCCACCTGGCTGTACCTCCTGTCAGGGAGTTCTGAAAAGTGATAATGTCCCCCCGAGCCTCCTTTTCTCCAGGCTGAGCCCCCCAGCTCCCTCAGCTGTTCCTGGTGCTCCAAATCCTTCCCCAGCTCTGTTGAATTGGAGACTGAGCTGTTGATCTCCCTGTGCACCACTGAAGGTCAACACACTTTACCTGGGAGAGGCAGGCACCCAAAAAAGTGGATGATATCTTGGAATAAGTGCTGAAAGTTCATTTTCCTTGATATAGAAGAATACTACATGGCAGGTGATGTTAAAGTGCTGAGGTTTTTACACTTGCAAAATTGCTTGGGGCTTTGTTGGAGGTTTGGTACATTCTGGCACTAGTTGGTCACAGCATGTGCTTGTGGAGCTTTTGTTTGCCAATATGACTTGTTTGCACAAAATAAAATATTCAGCAGGGCATGAAACAGCAAATAAATTTCCCTTTCTAAAAGTAATATGGGAATTAGCCTACATTACAGAGCTTAAATCACACTGATTCTCCTCCAGGGCTGGAATAAAATTTTCAGAATCACCTCTTATCGTTGGAGAATCTAAACCATATGGAAATTTCCTGATTTCCTTAGGTGTTTTTGACACTCTTACCCATAGGTTTTAGAGTGTTTAGGTTTTTACTGGTGCAACAATCTCATTTCCAGGTGTGAGATTTTTCAGTAACAAAATAGTTACATTGCTTTCTAGCATCAAGCAATTTATATCAATAAGGGAATATCAAAGCTAGTAGATTATATGATGATTGATAATCCAAGTGAATTGCACCAGTTTCAGTTATGTCAGTGCAGTTGATTGTGTCATTTTCCTAGACACAGAGACCCATTTAGCTCCTTCTCCTTGCTTAAAAATGGGTCATGGGTTTGGAAGAGAATTAGGACTTTTCAAATGTTACTTTTTTCCTCTGGGCAGAGAAAAGTAACATTTTCAAATGCTACTTTTTTTTCTCAGAGGCAGAGCTTCTTAGGATCTCTGCCTCTGAGGAACAAAGATTACTGTGATTTTTTCACTAGACCTTTGGAAGTACTGATACAGCATTTTTTGGAGCTCATTGCCCATAGCAATCATTCTGCCCTGTGGCCCATATCCTGTTTTTGAAAAGTCATTTCCTTTTGGTGCACGTCTTTCCCCTGTGTTTAGGTGAAGCAGTCAATGGGGCTTTCAGCCATGAGGATCAGAATGAAATCAAATAAATTACTTCCAAAGATAGGAAACCATTTCACACCTTGGAGCTTCATTTTGCTCCAGATGTAGCATGTTACAGCTCCTGCCACTTAGAGCTGATTAGAAACCAACTGACCTGTTGCAATACTTCAAATCTTGGTAGAATTTTCCCTTTGCCTGCAAGCTGACACTTGGTGTTCATCCTGTTTGGGTCTGGAACTATAGCTGTGAACAGAGTGATTGCCCTGGAGTGATGATTAAAAAAGGTTTTCATTCACTCTACCGTCCTGACAAACAGAAAAACTTCTCTGAAGTTTTCTTTTCTTCCTTCTCCTTGGAGCAGTGTTGAACACAGTTTTTAACCAGTAGATAAGCATTGAATCTTTACTGTCAGGGTGGTGAGACACTGGCACAGGTTGCCCAGGGAGGTTGTAGACTCCCTATCCCTGGAAGTGTTCAAGATCAGGTTGGATGGGGCTCTGAAAAACGTGGTCTAGAGGAAGATGTCCCTGCCCATGGCAGAGGGGTTGGGGCTGGAAGATCTTTAATGTCCCTTCCAAGCCAGTCCATCCTTTGGTTCCATGAGATCTGTCTCCTTAGCCGAGATTCAGATATTACACACCATTGTCTTGGCCCCAGCACAGCCTTGGTGTAGTTGAGCAGAAATGGCAATGGAAGATCTCATTAAGTTCTCATATTGGTGTGAAATGCTGTTTGCACTTGAACAGATTATGAGAAGGAAAAATAACTTAAAAATGCCTTTGTCAGGAAGGCTTATGCTCTGCTCTTTCAGCAAAGGGGTTATTAAAAAAAACATGGAAAATAATTGGTAATCATGGTATTTGAAGATTTCTCTGTCCTTCTGTCCTTCCACTTGATCTTTCATATCCCTTAGGTATTTCCCCTTTTTATTACATTTAGATTTTTTTTCTTGGTTACTGCCAGGCACTCTGTGACAAATCAGTGCATGTGTTCAATACTAGATACACTGAGGTTCTGTTAGCAGGACAGCTCCTGCTGGCATTTAAAAAGAAATCCAAAGTGAATTTAGGTTGGACACAACCAGTGTCAAATACACAGTGTTTACATTAATTCTGGGGGTTTTTTCAAAGGGAGTGGTAACCTGTAGTCCCGATTTATGGAGGCTGTTATTACTACATCTATTCCAAAGGTTTTCTCACACCTCCTTTAATCTGAAGGAACTGTTCTGATTCAAAAACAACTTTTAATTGACCTTTTATCTTTCCGTGTAGAATCTGTTTGTGGTACATTGCTAGGCAAGCAGCTTGCAGAGAATTGCAGTTCTTGTCTCACGACTCTGATTGTGGTAGTAGTGGTTGATGTTCATTTGTGTTTGATTTCTGCAAAAAATACTCATTTGGCCTCAGTTTTAGAGTTTTTGGATTGGTGTGGAGAAGGAGGTGAAAGTTTGTTTTATGACGTATTGTACTTGCAGACTAAGTGGTGATTTTGGACACATGAAAACACATTTGGGAAAGAAGGTAGCAGTATGTGTATGGTGATGTCCCAAGGAAGAGTTTAAATCCCAGCAGGACTCAGGTACCAGGAGGATCGAGGCTCTGCTGCAGTGAGAGCCGCCTACTTGCAGTGAGCTCTGTGCCTCAATTTGCCTGTCTATAAAACAGAGCTCATAAATCTTGCCATCATTTACATAGTGTTTTGATATCAGGTTTCTCTCCAAGTCTGAAGTAACAGTAATTATTAGTCGTGGGACTGCTATTTCCCTTTGATTTCTCCCACCTCCATATTCTGTGTGTGCAGCCCCTTCTTCAAGACAGGCTAAACCACCCTCGCTGAGATTACTCCATCACCTCTAATGGTGCAGCGCAAAACCATTCATTTCTCCGCTCTGGAGTCTAAAGTCTCTGAACTCCAGTAGCCCAAGGGAGTGGTAGGCCCAAGCGTGCTCCGAAATGCCGATCTCCTGTTTTGATAACTGAGCTCTAAAATCAAGATAAACAAGCTGCCCTATATAGTGAACATGTCCTAATTGCACACTTGAGGCATGCCAGCCAATCAATGAGCGCGTGTCGCTCGCTAATGAATATTTGTAGTTTTGGAAGATTTCACATGTGGTGTTGCTTGCTGCTTCTGCAGTTATTAGCAGAGTGGCTTCGAAGACCCTGTGCAGGAGGAGAACCTGGCTTTAGACCAAGAAACTCTGTAATTTAATTTGATGTGTTAGCTGGGCATGGTCACTCTTATTCAAATTGTATTAGCTAATACTTCTTTCAAACTGTTTACACGGTGTGCAAAGTTGTGTTTAAAGCCCTATTAGCTAATACATCTCCTAGTCTAGTCTTGGGGAGGGTTGACTCCCTGAAGAAATCCTAGCAGGACTTTGTTTACTTGCAGGAGGTAAGAGAGGGAGCGTGGAAAGAAGGGGCAATGATGTTTGAAACCATCCAAATTACTTCTGCTGTGCCAATATTTTGCTGTCAATCCCTGTCCTTGCTTTTATTATAGCTAAGAGTTTGTTTATTGAGAAATGGCTCTCCAGTCGTGAGGATAACTTTGCAAACCAGGAGAGCATTGGCACCAACCAAGGTCTTAGACATTCAGCACTGGGAGCCAGGGCTGTCTGTGGAATGGGGAAGACACAGAAGAAACATCTGAGTTGGGTATGGCAAGTCTGGAAGGAGCCCCAGGAGACTTTCACTGAACCAGAAACACATCATGAGCCAAAGAGAAAACTTCCTTGGTGAGAGGTAACAGTGGGGTTTTGGATGTTCCCCACTAACAGGAGAAGGAGGTTGGTTTTCATGCGTAGGTTGCTCCCAGGATGGCCTGATAGTAGAACTTCCTTCCTTCTGCAAGTCACAGCAACATAAATTAAGACTCCTGTACTTTGACTCACAGTCTAGCACCTTACTGACACATATACAGAGCTTGAGCCCCACATTAGGTACCTGAAGCAATTATTAGCAGAGTGGCTTCGAGAATGTCTTCAGTGTTGCTGATGGAAGAATCATCTATCACCCTTTAGATTTCATTCTTTGATTTTCTTCTCCTGTTCACTCATAGAAGGTGTGATGCTGTAGCTGGGGGTTAGGCAGGACTACCAGACTCATTGCTCTTGTTTCCTTTTAGCAAATATGTTTTTACTACAACTCACCATGGTTCTGATTTTGTAGTACAAGTGGCATATCTTGTGAGAAAAATCACCATTATCTCAGCCAGGCATTACATGCTGTATTATTCCAAGCCTTTCTCAAATGATGGCTTGGAATTTTATTGACTTGAAATTCAGACAATGTCTCCAGTTGTAGTGATACTGCCTTTGGAGTTGCAATAAGCTCTAAAGTTGAACTTAGAATTCCCATTGACAGTGGAGCCAGACATTCCTGGTTCTCAGGAGTCATTGCAATTTGATTTTTGTCATGGTTTCTCTACTGATGTCTCAATTTTTTACTTTCTTAAATGATCCTTGTCCCTGGAATGTCTAACCTTCCTTTAAATCACCCTCTTCTTACAGTCCTGTCACAAATCAATCACACTCCCACAGTTACCATTCAAATATAAATAAATTAGTTAAACGATTTACCAAAATGTGGTAAAACAAATCAACCTATCCTGTGTTTTGTTTGAGGTTTTGGTTGTTTTTTGGGTTGTTTTTGTTCTGTTTTTTTAACATCCTTTTCCTTCTCTTTATGTTTCTAACCTAGAGCCTTGTAGGAAGGGCTTTTTCTGGCTTGTCTGTGAAATTGCATGCACATCAATAACACTGTGTATCAACAGTCATTAATAAAGGCTGGGTCCTCTATGTATCCCCCTTCCTGGGCAAAATTGTTCTATACAGTGTATTTACTAGAGCTACATCCTGTCTACTTCAGCTACTCAAGTAAGTAGCAATATTTTAACTGCTGAGTGTATAGTGTGCGTCATTTATTTGTCCTGACTAGATCCACTGCTGATTTCATAAACGTTTGGGGAAAGAAATACCAAACTAGCAAATATTTGCAGAACCCCCTAATGCAGGATCTTAACAGGATGATATGGTCTCTCAGTTTGAAGATTAAAATCAGTGCTGTTCACAGCTGATTAACTTTCCTTTCTAATATTTCCCACAAATTGAGCTAATGCAATAAAACTTAACGAAACAAGGTTTAGTAAAGCCACAGAGAATATTTATAAGACAGTGAGGTACAGACTGGCTCAGGGTGTCCTGGCATTCACTTTGTAATGGCTCTGTGCTTTATCCTGTAAATGGATGGGTGCAGCAATGACAGCAGTCCTTGTGTGGGGTTGAAACAGCCTCTTTGGTGACTCCAGGGTGACGTGAATTAGCTGCTCTGTATTTTCTTTCTCTCTAATGGGTGATGGATCGTTGCTTTCTCTCCCATCAGCTCTAACAGTTCTCAATGTTGCTCCTACAGAGTCATCAGCAAAGTGGTGTCAGCTCCAGAGGCCAAGCCTTCCGCTCCCCCAGCGCGGCCCAAAACACCTCCGCCTGTGCCGTCACCGGTGCCAGCTCCCGTTCACGTCACCCCTCCTCCAGCTCCAGCTCCTCCTCCTCCACAGGCCACCATCTCACCAGTCCTCATCCCACCACCCTCCCCAGCCGTGTCAGCAGCTGGAGGCTCCAAAGCCCCAGTTCGGAGCGTGGTGACCGAGACCGTCAGTACTTACGTGGTAGGTAACACATGCCATGCTCTGTCCCAGTGTCAGGGACATTCCTCCCTGGAATTGGTGAGCTCCTGGGTGGCTCATCATCCAAACTGATGGTTCCTGGATTCCTGATGTTGCTCCCTGTTAAACTGCTGTTTATCCAGCCATTGTTTCCACACACATGTTTTGAGGGGTTAATAACTTAATTGAAACACTACAACTTGGACTGAATTTTTTACTGGTTCCCAGTTCCAAATTTAAGTTCCTTCTAGCAAGTCCAACTGTATCCCATATGATGTTTTCTGCTAACTGAGCTAGAGCACTTTTTTTCGGAGGTGGAGGTTTTTTATAGGTGCTTTCAAAAGTGCTGAATTGAAACCTCAAATGTCAGACTCACCATAGATTTTGCTGTCAGTCAGGTAAAGTACAAAACTCTCATACAACATCAAGAACTTGACTTAGCCCTCATTTGAAATGTGTAGAGTCCACTAATCTCTTTCCTGGTTTCCTCAACATACAGAAATTGCAGATGTTTGTGCATCTCAGAAGTCTGTAGATTGTTCATTAGTCTACCCTTCATTTGTGTGTTTGACATGTGCTCTGAACTTGGCCTGTGTCTGGCAGCATTCTTCATTCTTTTAGAAAAGTCTCTTGAGTAACATGGTGTAGGAACTGCATTCCCTAAAAGAATGTGGATGTATGTCTGGGTAGGGCAAGGCTTGCTGTGCTGCTGAGAATTTCTGCTTTAAATGCTGTGTGAAATGAAGTCCTGAGCATTCCTGATGCTTGAAAAGCAACACAAGGGTAGCAGTGTTGTTATCCTCCCTGTCCTGGCTGAATTCCAGCTTGATTGGTGACACCTTGCTTAGCTGCTGTTTAAAAATCTCACCATTTAAGACACCTAAAGCTTACTTTCATTACAGAGTTTGCCACCATGCTTGAATTGCAACATATGCATGATTTTTTTATTTTATTTTTGTGATTCTTGTTTTAGTATAGATTTCTAATATAAATCCACCCTGCATTTCTAATGGAAAGGTGCTTCCCTGATGGGCTTGAACTGCTGTATCATGTTGCTGGTCTCTATTTAAGCAGCTGCTACATTTCACTCCTGAGTTAGTTACAGCACTGGACAACGTCACACAGGCTGTGCATATCCTTAGGGTGCAGGACACAGCCTCACCTTTGGTACCACAGGTGTAAACCCACAGTCACTCTTACTATGACAGTCACTAGTATTATTGTCATTGTTATTATTACAGTAGTGCCCAAAGGTCTCAAAATTCACTTTAAGGGAGAAACATTTCCTAAATGCTCTACTACATCCCATTTTCTTCTGTAAGTATGAAAAGAAATAATTTAGAGATTATGTTAGTTTTAAAAAGAAAAAACCTAGCACTTTGCCTAGATACTTCCAGTGGTAGCACACTTAGCACCTTTATGGAGAATTCAGAGGATATGGAGACTCCAGGTCATTTTTGCTTTCACAGAACCATAGATTATCACAGAATGGTTTGGGTTGGAAGGAACCTTAAAGACCATCTTGACCCAGCCCCTCTGCCACAGGCAGGGACATCTTCCACTCGACCAGGTTATTCAGAGCCCCATCCAACCTGGCCTTGAACAGTTCCAGGGACAGGAAGTCCATCACCTCTCTGGACAACCTGTACAGTGCCTCACCACCTTTATTGTAAACATTTTTTTTCCTAATACACAGTCTAAACCTACTTGCCTTCAACTTAAGACCATTCCCTCTTGTCCTATCACTCCAGGCCCTTGTGAAAAGTGATGTTTTACAACATTATAGTTGAAACCAAGGCTTTACTTCATTAGGACCCAACTATGTGAACATGCAGGGAGACACCTGATGTGACAGATTTATAAGTCAAAATGCTCAGAGAGAGGCTGGGGAAGAAGAATATGATTAATAACTATTAGCCTCTTGTATGAAGGAAATCCAGGAGACAAAATCATTTCCTCAGATCACGTGGGAAAACTGTTCTAGAGATAAGAGTGGAGCCAGTGTGACAGAGGTGCCCAACTCCCTTCTGCAGGGGAGGAGAGGAGAGTGATTTTATAGTTCAAAAAAGAAAGGATATACATCTCCCTGTTGGATAGCATCTCAGTCCATGTGCTCTGCTCATTAGCTCTCCGTGGTTTGTACTAACACAGCAATCAGCAATCCCACTCTGTGCCTCCTTGCATGACCCTTGGCTCATTAAGGAATGAGAAGTTATGCAATATTTTTAATATCCTTGTTCAGCAGCCCAAGTTCTTGTTTAACAAACAGGCAGAGGTCTCTGTGATTATAGACCACCCTGCCCCTCTCCAGCTCCTGAGAGCCTGAGGCAAGCATTCTGCAAGGGAAGAAAATACCTGAAAAACTAAGTTTGGAAAAGTTAGTGTCTATTTTCTGATGGGGCAACATCTGGCAGTGCTGCCTACACCTGGCAGGGCCAGTGCCCAAAACAGGCAGCACCAGAAATGAGGTGCCTGTGCTGGGGGATGATGGGGGTGCAGCCAGGTGTTCAGGCGGGTTTTGTAGCCCTCAGCCCAGTATCCCACAGCATCCCTTCTCTGCAGCACTGTGGCACAGCATCCCATCTCTTTCCAGCAGGGTTATCCCACCAAAATGCCTCTGGAGCTCTTCACTCTGAGCCCAGACACTTCACCTGGGGAGCAGATGCTTCTCCAGCAACTTGAAATGACTTTGCAGATATGAGATTAGATGGTAGATGGGAATGACTATTGCAATCAATCAGCTTGAAAATTGAGTTAATTTTATGATGGTGCCTACTCCATATCTCTGTTGGGAAGGGGATTGTTCCCTGGTTAGTATTCCTGGGACTTGTATCTTTGAGTTTTAAACCACAAAAACATTCAGGGCTTTAAGAAGAATCAGGGAAGAGTGATGTGTTGGTTGCAGCTCTGGTACATTCCTATTGATTTTTCAGAAAGTGGTGTAAGATGTACAGACCACCGTGTAGTGGCTTTTTTTTTTTTTTTTACTAAGAACATTTGGGGCTTTTCATCTGCTACTTTTTAATATTGTGTTTGTAAGCTGTACAGATAGCAAAAAGTTATTGCCTGAGATATGTGTAAATGCACAAAAGCTGAGAACAAAACAGTTTCTGCTTCTGAGATTCAGCGATAATGTGCAAATCTTCATAAAGGAGTGATGGAGTCAGGGTAATGCCCCAGACATTTTGTACTTTGTGTCGTTAATTGCACTCCTTTAGGTGGATTCTGTGACATTTTGCGTGTATGTTTTTAGCAAAGAGCTGTTCAAGAACCACTGGAAATCTAAAAATACAAACAATGGGTCAAGCAGGATATAAACATTAAAAAAATGCATATGATGAACCCGGTGAGCAGCTGCCCAGTACTGTAAATGATCTGCCTTTCTAGTTTCATTTACCCTTTAGTAAATTGTACTGCGACATAAATGTCATAAGGGGAATGGAAAGTTACTCAGTAACAACTTTTTTTATATCCTGATCTTATCAGCTCGTTGGAGTTGAAGACTTTGGCTAATAAGTAATGCAGCAATATATACACACGGCGCTGTATATTTTACATGCACATAGGAACTGTTATCTTACGCAGGAGGCTGCCGTGGCTCCTGCTTGCCATTAACAGGGTCGAATTTTAAAAGTATAGACAGAGAGGGAATTGTGTCCTTAAGCCCTGGCTCTGTGTGTGAATGCCTGTGCTTAGGTTGGGTGGTGTAACTGGCTTTACTGGTTTACAGGACAATGCAGGAAAATACATGATTTTGTCGTCATGAGCAGTGTAGGAAAATCAATTAAGACATAACACTGAGCTCTCATGATCAGAGAATTCACACATAACAACAGGGGCTGCTGAATGGCTTAGCCAGATCAGCAAGAAACTTCTTTTTTTTTGTTGTTGTTGTTTTTTTTTTTTTTAATGTCAATTTTCCTGCCTGCTTAGCCCTGAAAACCAGCTAACTTTGCTTTTCTTTGCACCAGATCCGAGACGAGTGGGGTAACCAGATCTGGATCTGTCCTGGCTGTAACAAGCCAGATGATGGCAGTCCAATGATAGGTTGTGATGACTGCGATGATTGGTATCACTGGTAAGTTCCTCTCATCCATCCTGCTCTGCCAGTGCCTGGCAGATTTGGGCTATATTATTAAAAAAAACCTTTTTTTTCTAATGGTTCATGACGTTGGGAATATTTAAATAGCTTTACTGTGTCCAATTTAATAATCTGGAAGATATTTTTATCTCTGTTGCTCTGAAATTTTAAAAGACAGATTTTAAGCTCTGAAGAAGAGTTACTTTTTAATTAATGGGCATTGGTGATAACGGTTGTTTTTGAAACTGCTGGGAAATATTGCTGATTCTGGTAATTCTGTGAGAACTACAGGATTATGAGCACAGTGTATACAGATAGACAGTTCAAATTATGAAGCATTGTATGAACAGTAATATAAATGTCAGCTCTTATAAAAAGGTTAGGGGAAATTAATCACTTTTTAGGCAATTTTTTTTTTAAAGCTACATAAAATCATACGGATTTTTGCAGATGTGTTAAAGAAGCATTTGAAATGATTTTAAATCTAGTCTATTACACCTGAAAGTGCACTCATATTTTCTACTAAAATAACACTTTTTATCTAAGTATTCTTTTGATACTTCTCTTTTGTTTCAAAGCAAGAGTTCTTAGGTTTCAATCATTGTTTTTTAGATTTCGATCATTATGTTAGTTAAGATAATTGCTGTATTAATATGAAGGCCAGATCCAGTCTCCCACTGGAAAGTTGCATTTTTTGGAGTAAGAAACAAAAGCAACGTTACTCCACTGCGATGATGTGATATTTTCCTGTCCTTCACAGGCCTTGCGTTGGGCTTACGGCTGCACCCCCAGAAGAGATGCAGTGGTTCTGCTCCAAGTGTGCCAACAAAAGGAAGGATAAAAAACACAAGAAGAGGAAGCACAGGGCACACTGAAGGCTTGGCAGGGACTGAAATCGTGCGGTCACCACGGCACCTCCTGCCCCGACTCGGCTGCGGGAGGGATCCACCCTGCCCGCGTCGCCAGGGTCGTTTGTGTCCCTGCAGTGAATCAGGGCCGGGGAGATGCCCTTGGTCAGGGGCTGTTGGGTTTCACAGACCATCCGAGCCCAGGGTGTTGGATTTTGGTACATTCTGATGCTGTTTCTTCCCCCTGGCAAGGGGAGTTTGCACAGAGCGCCGTGAAGGCTTCGGTGGTTCCTGGGACCGCTCCTGTGGCTCGGCAGCAGCACAGATGAATGTTGTAAATACAGATATCTGTCCTATTCTTTCTCGATTTGTTATTAATCCCTCTTGAACCTTTGCAGTAAGGTGCTGAGAGGAGGAGAACATGTAAATTGCAGTAAGTTGTAAACTGAGACAACCTTCTGGAATGATTTCTGTAGTCTGGATACAGTTCAGCCTCGACTCTTGCTGAGCCAGATAATCATAATGTGGAAATAAAAAGTGGCTGGTAAATATTTTTGTGATGAGAATATATGAAGCTTTTTTCCTTGATTTTTAGTACTAACATAAAATAAACATGTTCAAGCTTTTGTGATATATCTTCTATTTTTTAAAAAAGAAGTTTCTATTGTGTCAGTTTTTTTCTTCCGTGTGAATTTCTTTTGGTGGACCTGTAATATATTTTATACTTTGATTTTTGGTTTGGTTTTTTTTTTTTTTTTTAGTCTTTGTCAACGTAACTTTTCATTGCTTGTACATTTCATCAGTGTGTAAAAACACTTCCCATTAAAAGATTTTCACACGTGTAAATAGCGGATATTTATAAAGTAATTTTTTTTAATTATTTTTTAGGGCTTGAGGATTTTTGTTGTCGTTTGCCCGAGAATACAAACCTAGCAGCTACTAAAAGCCCGTGTGACAAACGCCTGTCCTCATGGCTGTGAGGGATTGGTGAGCTCTGCCCCAGCTGTGCGTGCACGAGGAGGTGGCCAGCACCATAATTAGGCCTTGATTCAGATACTTAAACATGTGGTAACTTCTTAAGAAGTGAGTAATCCTATTGCCTTCAAGGAGCCTGTTCCCACACTTGGTTGTACATGTGCTTAAATGCCTTCTGAATTGGGAGCTTAGGCCAGGGGGGCTCTGCACTTCTGGTGGCAGCTACAGCATGTTAATCTGTAGCTGGAATGGACTTCTTTTTTCCCCTTTTTTTCCTTTTTTTTTTTTTTTTTTTTAAAACAAGTGGTTACTGAGTTTGCCAAAAGCATCGTATTTAGGTAGAGGATATGCAGGTGTGTTCCTCTGCTTTGTGTATCCCCTTGGAAAGACCAGTAAACTGAATCCCAGACACATTCCCCCTTGAAAATGTGAGGGGAAGGTGCAGAGAAACTGAAATAAAAGTCAGTGTTAGATATTGTAGTGCAATGGGTCTCAGAGCTAAATAAGAATAAATCTTGAAAACAGTTTATGCCTTTTGTTTCTAATCAATTTTAGATTGCATTGGTTGATTTGGGGATATTTGTATTTTAAACCAATGCAGTGAGAACGTCTGATGTTGGAGAAATATGGCCCTTTAGCCTGTTGTGCAAATATTAAGAGTTATTTTTTAAATGCATCCAAATTGATATTAATGAGAGTGAATTAGTCATGTTTTTAAAAGTACCAGTCTAGTTAGGGAAATGAGGCTTTGCTGATAGAACTGTTAAATTGCAAATCAGTGGTGATATGGATGAAATTGGTTTATTAAAAGTGCACTGTTACCTGCTTTGTTCAATGCCATCTCGTTTATATTCCGTCCCTGTTAATTACCAGTCAAGAAGTTCTTGGGTTTGATTTTTTATTCTATTTTATTTTGAATTGTTGGATGTTGCAATGCTGATTTTTGGTTTTTTTCCACATGTAATGTGCAGACATACAAAATACGCCGTCTTTGGTCATTTCTGGTTGCAATAATAAAGAAATTAGCTTTTGGTAAGTTGTTTATGCATTTCCTCCTCCTCTCCATGAATCAGAACTTCTCACATTTAATCAGCTGAATTACTCAGGATGGGAGGGCTGAACTTGCCCTGTTCGATGGCTGTTCAGCTCTTTCTCAGCATGCTTGGCCTTGCTGCTGCTGGGTTGGTTTCTTAACCTGGCTTTTATGATTTTATAAATGACCCCTGTGGCAATAAAACCAAAGCATCATTTTCAGGAGGCTTGTGTGGCTGAGGGGATTAGTAACAGGAGAAGGGGCCCTTCACCTCCAGGTCATCAGTTTGAAGCCACGCTTGGTGCTGAGCCTGCCTCCCTTTCACTTATGCTGCTGTGGATCAGCAATCAGTGGCATAAATGAATAATCATTCCAGAAATGGTTATCCCTGAGCAGTGTGGCTTGGACCTTCTTTACAGCCCCACCCAGCACTGAGCAAGGCCAGCTCCTTCCCCAGACCTTTGTGTTTGCTGCTGGTAACTTCACAGGTTGGGTGTCTTCTCCATAAACTTTGTGTATGGAAAGTGAGGGAGTAGTTGGGGCTGCTCCCTGGTGTCACTGCTTGATTTTGGGGTTGGAATATGAGTCCTTGTATGATTTGTGTTTTGGACACCACCATCCATGAGAGGGGGGCACGGTGGGTGGGCTGCAGGTTGGTTTGCTCTCTGCCTTTTCATGGGAGAGCATCCAAATCTCTGAACGGTTTTCCTGCCTTGAAATGCAGCTCCATCAAGGGAAGCATCAGTGGGTGGTTGGAGTAGAACTGGTGTAGAGTTTAGAAAGCAAAGAATTAAAGAGTTTGCAGTGAGGAGGCAAGCTGCTGCACTATAAAGAGCAGACAGGTACAATTTTCCCCCTTTATGGATGCACCGTGGGTAGTGGATTTAAGCAGGACAGTGAGGATGGGTCGTAAATATTCAAGAAAAGAGCACAAAAACTATTCCGTGAGAAAAGCTTGTTGAATCCTGCCGTTACTCTGGGGCCAGATTTTTATCTGGAGTCAGTTGGGAGTCAGTTGGAGCTGTGTCAGTTTACAGCAGCCCAGGAGCTGCCCACTCGCACGGCCAGTGTTGGGGCTGGGGAGCAGCTCCGTTTGGAGAATTTTTCATCCTTTTTATCCTTTTCCTCCTTTTCATCCAGGGCAGCCTGTCCCTGTGGGTGGCTATGCTGGGTGCTGGCTGTGAAGCAGGTTAGTCATTAGGCAAAATTGTAGCTTGTTAGTAAGTTTTGCATCCAGAAAAAAACATGGAGTTGATATCAAGACAGTAAGCACAAAGCTCAGAAATGGAAGAAATTATCTTGACTACTGATTTTTATTGGAGCACGTAGATAATAAAAGCAGAGCATCCATCTCTGGAGTAATGGGAATGCCCTTTTCCCAAGATAATCCTCCTTTGGGGCTGTATGTTGTGCTCAGAGCATCATTTCTCTGCTTGACAAGGTGTTTCTCTTCTGAAGGTGTCCACAGCTAAGTACAGTGAGGATCTTTATGCTCTGCAACTGATTTGTGATTCCAAATGTCCTGGAAGAGAAAGGGAATTAAAAAAAAACCCCAAATCGGAGGGTATCAGAGCCTGCTGACTTTGTCTGGGCTTTACAGAGATAAAATATAGTGTATTACTTCACTGTATCACCTAAACCTTCTTTGTTCTCCTTTCAATAGGACGATTAAACAAAGACCTACTAACCAAATTAAAGTATAAAATGAACGCTGAGATATGGAAACCTTGCCAGGAAGAATGTTAATGAATGAAGTTCACTAAAGGCATGCTGGCTAAGTTTTCAATACAAATAGTTTTATGGCCAATCTCTTTAGATCATAGCAGTTTTCTTTAGAAGTTTTAAGTCTCAAAAGTAGATGAGTTTCCTTCACTGGGGAATGAATTAGATAATGCTCTGAATAAACTCCCTCTTCACCGTCTTGTCACTCATGCTGCTTAGGAAACTCGCCCTTTCTTCAGGGGACTCTTGGATCAGCTGTAACCTCAAAAGTAGAAAGCTGCTATTAATCCCTGTGTGCTGGATGGCAGAGGAGGCTGTAATGGGAGATTTACAGCCAGCAAACAGCTCGTACCTGGCTCTTGTGAGCAGAAACCATTAACCGTGAGCTGGGGCAGCTGAGCCAAGGGTGTTTTCCCTCCAAGGTGCTGCCTCAGCCTCTTCCAGGATTGCAGTGGGTGAAGGAGGGGGTCAGACTTTTTATTTAATAGGGTGGTAGAACAAAAAAAAAGGAGGGTTTATTTAGAGGAAGTGTAAGGAAAAGGTTTTTTATGGTGACAGTGGAGAAACACTATAACAGGTTACCCAGAGGGGTGGTAGATCCCTGGGAACTTTCAGTGTCAAAGTTGGACAGGGCTTGGAGCAACCTGGTCTAGTGGAAGGTGTCCCTGCACGTGGCAGAGGGTTTGGAATGAGATGAACTTTTAAGGTCCCTTCCAAACTAAGCCATAGGTTGGAAGGGACCTTAAACCAAAGACCTTAGCATTCTATGATTCTAAGATGTTTATGGAGTAACCTTTTGCACCAGGACTTTAAATCCTGTGATACTCGTCACAGGGTGAGAGGAGAGCTGACGGCTTCCACACCATCTGTTCCCCCTTGGCAGCCACCCCTTAAATTTTCCTTCTAGTCCTTGTCTGCTCCAGAGCCCTGGCCCCTTAGCCAAAATTCCAGAATGGTGACACCAAACATGCCCAGGGTTGAGGTTTGGTGCAATATTGGTTGGAAATAGATAATCTTTAAATAGATGATCCCTTCCAACCCAAACCTTTTTGTTATTCAGTGATTGCTGCCTCAAGCTTTGATCAAGAAGGCAAATTTTCTTCAGAAAACAAAATGTGAGGTAAACCTGGGATAGATGGAAGATTTTCCATGCAATTTGTAAAACACAATGAGAAAATCACTTCATGTGAACACAACTCCCTGTTATGTTTTCAATATGAATACTCCTATAATGACTACGAAACAGCTTTACAAAACCAAACAGAAAATAATTTGATTATTTTATTGCCTAAACGAGGGGATGACAGAGAAGTAGACTTGGAACATATTTACAAAAATTTAGGTTTCATCACCTATCATGAGCAGGAATTTGGTTTACAAATCCCAAAGTCTTTCCTGTCAATTCCTCCCTAAGCCAGCATCTCGCTGTGCCTGTCATTTGCTAGCTGTGGGACTAATGACAAGTGTGATGGCATGTCACCAGCCCTGGTGTCACCTGGGGCCTCCAATGCCACTGCTGCTTAACTGTGTGCAGGTGACCTTCATCCTTCTTCCTTCAAGGTGATCCCTCCACAGGTGTTGAACTGGACGCTGTTTGCAATGGATTTTTTTAAATTTTGCATCTAGATTTGGAAAAAAAAATAGATATTTTTATTTTCCTTTTACATAAATTAATTAGGAAATAGGGCCAGGAGATAGTGTGCAGCTGTTTATTTTTAACTGAGTTGTCATTTACAGCACTTTTTGATAAATGCTGTAAGAATTATCTTTTTAGGGATACGTATCTGCTTGTGGGTTTTTCTTGTCCAAATGGTCCCTACTGCATGGATTCAAAGGGAAAAACTTGGTCTTGCTACCAAGAAAGCTGGGCACAGTTCTCAGCTCTGCCGTGGTGTGTTTAGGCAGGATCAGAGCGTGTCCCAGTTTCCATCCACAGGAGGAGGATAACGTTTCCTGCTCTGTGAAGCCCAGACCTTCCCATGGTTTAAATAACAATAACACCCTTCAGAAGGGCTGGATACAACTACAGAGCCATTGGGAGCTTCCCCAGTGACAAAACTGCCCTTGAACCTGCTCCTCAGCTGAAAATGTGTTTTCATTGAGGTTGGGAACCAGAAACCATCTACAACCCTCCAGAACCAGAGATCCTTTGGCTTTGCAGGCTTTACTTGACCCCCTTCCAATAACTTTTCCAACATGAAACCAACTCTCTTTTCCTCCACTGATTTTGAGCTTTTCTGTGAAAGGAGCTGAGCTGAGCTCACATTAAGACCTTATTTTCTTACTAGCTCTTCTTTGCTTCCAGGGATATGTGGTGGAGTTTATCTGAGAAGCAGCTTCTTGTTTAAAATTACTTCAGGGACGTCAAAAAACGCCTCTCATAATTTTTACAATAGCTACCTTCTCTGGGCCTTGTGGGCTGTGAAATGTCTGCGTTGGTGCTTGGAGCTGGCATGTATTAAGATGCTTGTGGATGAAGTGATGCTGTTGTTCTCTATATTTTCTGCAAAGACAGATGCTCAGTCAAGCCCAAAATCCACGACTTTGCCTTGATATCTAATAACCTGACCCAACCATTGGCTCTCAGTGCCACCTACTCTCTAAAAGGCTGGATTTGCAGTGCCACAGCTCAGGAGGAACCACATCCCTCCAGCCCTCACAGTCTTGTCTGGCTAAATGCTGCATTTTTTTGTTTTCAGTATTGCTGACCAAAAGAACAACAACTTTCCCAAAGCAAGGATATTCATTGCTTTCATGCTGAGGACTCCACTGAAGGAGTTGTAGCTCTCTAATACATGAGATGAGGTTTAGGGAGTATAACCATGACCTGTGCAGTGGCTTGAGCTGAGCCAGTGAAAGAGTCAGATGAAAATGCTTGAATTTGGGGAAGCTTGCAATGGAGAAATGTCTTCCAAATTCACTGAACATAAACTTCGTGTGCCACAAGCCCATCCTGTCTGGGGTGATTTTTAAGTCGACCTGGAGGTTCCACAGCAAACATGGCAAAGCTCAAGCAGCCATTGCTGTGCACCCACTTAACCTTGATTAGGACTTAATTTACTTATGTTAATCAGATCACAAGGATCTGTTTTGCAAAGCCCTTGTATCCCTTAGAATTGGGAAAAACATCTGCCTACCAACTTCATTAGAAGCAGATCCTGCTTGATTCTCTCTGTCTGTGATTTCTCTCATCTGCAAATTTTGGCTACAAAAACGGGGGCCATAAGGATGGGCTGGCTTTGTCCTGTGCACCCAAGTCACAGTGATTCCAATTCAGATGTGTTTAAGATGACTATTTAGCTATTTGGAAGTTCATAGAATCAAAGAATCATAGAATGGTTTGGGTTGGAAGGGGCCTTAAAAATCATCTCATTCCAACCTCCCTGCCATGTGCAGAAACACCTTCCACTATCCCAGGTTGCTCCAAGCCCTGTCCAACCTGACCTTGAACACTTCCAGGGGGCAGCCACAGCTTCTCTGGGCACCCTGTACCAGGGCCTCAGCACTCTCACAATCAAGAATTTTCTTCTTAATAACTAATCTAAGTCTCTCCTCTCTGAGTTTAAAGCCATGTCCAATCACTATCTGTGTGTACATTTGTCTCTAATTAATGTAATCAACATGAAATGTGTTCATTCTTTCTAAGAGCTTGTATGGGAATAGGATGAAGGGGAGAGCAGAGGGTGAAATGTTTTAAGCTACTGAGAAAACACAGAGTAGTTGTATTTGTCCAGCTTGATTCTACCTTCACCCCTCTTCACCTCCATTTCAGGCTTTGGTGTTCATCATTTGCCAAGTGCAGGGCCAGACCTTCCTGCTCAGCATCTTTGGAAAACTTAATTTTTTGGAGTAAAAACAGGAGCAGTTTGCAACTTCCTGCAAGCGCCTCCCAGGGCAGATCCGCTGCTGCTAATGCCGGCAAGGCCCGAGGTGAGCTTTTGGCTGGTATCAAATCCTCCTCTGAAGCCAAGAAGTTCCCACTGCTAGAGAGCAACACTATGGTCTACTTAAGTTTTGTAAGCCCTTAATGAGTCACTTGATATCAGCCGGATCAGTTCTCTTACATGGAAAGGGCTCCTGTTTCTCCTGGTGGCGTTGGCCGCGGCGCGTAGAGCCGCAGAGCGCCGAGCTCCAGTGACTGATCCTTCCTACGCCCACTTGCACAAGGATGCGGCGCGGCGATGGACTCATCTCGGATTCCTGCAGGAGGTGGTGACAGAGCTCCACCTTAATGAGTTCATCGCCCTGCCAGCATTCTTCCCACACCCAGGTGCCCGTGTTGGCACAGCCGTGCTGTGCCAGCTCGCTGGAAAGCATTCCCTGGGATTTTAACAGGGTACAGATCTTGGGATACCCGCCTGGCTCCTCGCTTTCAGTTGGTCTTGGTTGGTGGTCTGGTGGTGTTTACGAGCAGAGCCAAGCGTGCTGGTTTGGTGTCAGGGAAGGAGGGTGGTGCAGAGACACAGGGGGGACCAGATTGATTTCCAGAGCTCCGACTAGGCCAAGTTTTGTACAAGTCACTGAGTGTGCAGGTGGGTGGAGGGAGGAGCCAGTGCCTTAGCCCGTGCCCGAGGCTCTGGTGAGTGTTAAACCCGCTCTGTTTACCCAAGCCATGCTTAAATGGCTGCAGAACTGCATCACATCTTTGTTTTTCTTCTGGCTTCTGGATGGCATGCACTGGTCATGGAGTTAACACTTGCCAAATCACATTGCTCAGGCCTCTGATACGAATCCAGCCTCGGATGCACACGTTGCAAAATAGTTTCAGAGCTGAACACGCTCTTGGCATTGCCTCCCCCAAGGTACTCTGATTTTCTGCAACAACTTAGTAATTTAGCTGTTTGCTTCCATTTTGTGTTATCCTCCTCTCAATCAGAAGTGTCCTGCTGCTTGCAATGGGTCCCTCACTTTCACTTGTCTCACACCACCTTTCCCCTCTGTGCAAGACAAGTGCCTGTTCCCATTTTCTGGAGGTGGATCTTCCAAACTGTCTATACTGAAAGAGGGTAGATTTAAGTTGGTTACTAGGATATTATTCTTGACTGTGAGATTGATGAGGAACAGGTTGCCCAGAGTAGCAGTTGATGACCCATCCCTGGAAGTGTCCAAGGCCAGGCTGGATGGGGCTTGGAGCAACCTGGTTTAGTGGAAGGTGTCCCTGCCCACGACAGGAGGGTTGGAACAGGATGATCTTCAAAATCTCCTCCAACCCAAACCATTTTATGCTTCTGTTACCTGAGATATCCAGTCAAATTTCCCATCCTGGTGCAGCACATCCCACCTTGCCATTCCCATACGTGTGTTTGGGCAAGGCAGCTGGGTGTCCCGGTGATTGCTGGGAGAGGGTAATAAAACCAGGTAACTAATCAGCGTTGGTATTTGTTTAATGGCTTAGGGACTCAAAAGCTGTGGCAGTTCCCATCAGATGTGCCTGGAGAAATCCTGGGGCCGGGCGAGCATCACTCACTTTCCGTGAACAAGGACGGATTTGTTTTCTGCTGGCGTTGGGAGCAGCGAAACCAAAGCAGGGCGGTGACGTGATTTGTGCCAGGTCACAGAGCACGTCGGGGGCACAGCCAGGATGGGAACAGGCACCTCTGAGCTCCCCTCGACGCCAGGCTGATGGCTGGTGCCAGAGCTGTCTGAGGCCAAGAGGGTCAGTGTCTGCACAGGGGTCACCTGATGGCACAAGAAGGGAAATTTTCTTCTGCTTTCTAAGGTCCCCTCTAGCAGCAAATCCTTGTTTTAATAGTGACTTTTGTTGCAGAATACAACTTTGAGCCTCTTTCATCCTTGGGTACCTGTCTAGGTGCTTTTCCAGGCACCTTGATATGAACATGTCGCTGGGAGCACAAGTTTACATTGAGTTTTCATCCCAAAAATAAACCTCAGCAGCCAAAATTTCCCTGTAACAGACATGCAAAAGTCTGGATCCCTCTGCAAGGTCCTTCCAAACCAAAGGCACAGGGAGATGTCTGTGCATGGGCTCCCCCCGAGGCTGCCTGACGCGCCCCTAACCACAGCCGGGATACGCTGCAAGTAGAGCTCAGCAAAGCCCTGGCAAGAATTGGGCAGGAAGTGGTGATCTGGGGTAAAATCAGCTTTATTTCTTCCTGAACCAAAAGATGCACCTCTGCAGAGACCCCAGCTGCTTTGCCACGAGTGTTTGCACAGACAGGACTGTGGTCTGGTGAACAACCTGGAAGTGGGTCTCCCAAATCTTTGCAATAAACTCTATCAGTCAACAGATATCTGAGAAAGGCATTTCCATTTCTGTGGTCCTGGGTGAGGATAATGTGTTTCTAAATCCACACTTGCTTTTTCTTCAGGTTGTTGTAACCCATCTCTGAGTTGAAGTGGTTTTGCTGCCTTCACTGGGTAATTTTCCATACCTAGAACCTTTGGATTTTTTTTCTTAAGTCTCACCTTAACTCTAAATTTATTCAGGTTTGCTTTTTGTTCATATGATAATCATAACATTCTTTTGATACATTTTTTTGTCAGCCTTGATTTACTGAGATTTGCTTGCAACCTTCATTCCAGTTTACCATTTTTTGTGCGTGGGGATATTTTAAATGAATATAATTATATTTAATAACATATGCAGGTACTAAAGCATCTTTTGATTTGAGTCCTAACTTTCGTTATTACCCCCCACACACATACACACCTTTTTAGATATTCCCTGTTTAACCCATGCCTAGAGATTAATTAAAGTGTCATTAAAATGCCTTTAGTACGTTTTGTGTCCTACATGCCTGGAAATACTTTTTTCCCACAGTCAGAATTGTTGTGCTTGTACCAGCAATAACTGGCATGTGGCTTGTTTTGTAGATCACCACGAGATATAACGAACACTCCTAATTAGAAGAAAACACATTCATTTTTTTGGATGCCTGTTCAAAGTTGTCTCAGGAAGATCCACTAGCTTTTCATTTACATCTCTCCATCGCTCTGGGCTGGCTCTGAAACCCAGCACTTGCTCGGAAGCACAGAGTCCCACATTGCATGTTGTTGTGAAATGCAAATTCAGGATCTTCCCCATGAGTTATGGGGCAGAGTTTCCACTCCATCCATCAATTTGCAAGCTTTGAGTGTTTAAATGTGTATAGTCCAGCCTTGAGTGCAAAGTTTCCATCCTCTTTCAGTGTTTCTGCTTGGGGAAAACTGGTGATTTTTCTGGATTTAGAATGGATTTGGCATGGCCCTGGCTCTGAAGCAGGAATAAAAATTAGCAGCTCTTGTTCTCTCCATGGGCAAGGAGCAGGGGTAGTCCAGGTATTTTTTTAAATAATTTGGGACACCACACAAATGCAGTTCAGCATTTTCTTCTCCAGACCTTCACATCTTCTTAAAAGTTTTAAAAACCCCCGACTAGTAAATACCCATGTGAGCAGCTGGGATAGAAAAACAAAAGCCAAACTGTACAACCTCCTCAGGAACCTATCCCATTCTTAAGTGAAAAGCAGGACACTGATCTCCTCATTCCCCGTTCCTAGGGAGCCAAAACATGACACCCAGCTGGGCATCAGAGCTCTTGTGCAAAACCAGCCCCAGCTTGGGCGTGCCATGGCTGCTTTTTGCTTTTACTTCCATCAGAACAGGAGCTGAGAATCACAGCATCCCAGAGGTTTTCATCCATGGAGTCAAGCTCGAAGCCTTCCTCCTGCCCTTCCTCAGCAGGGTGCACCAGGAAGGCACCAACCCAAGGGTCAGGGGCTCTTTCAGCATCAGCTCAGTGCGGCTCCTGCAGCCTCCTCTCCTAAAAGTCACAAGGAGGAAGCAAAAAGTGAGACAAGCAGAAGAAAACAAACAAAAAGGGAGCAAATTACTGACTTCTCAGGGAAGATGGTGCTGAAGATACTGCAATTATAATCCTTTCCAACAGCTGAGAGGAGCTGGGGTGTTTCATTGCCTGGCTCCCAAACCCGGACAGGTTTTGCAGCTGTAGTTTTGGAAGCCTGGCTGAGCAGCTCTCCCCCTGCTGGGGATCTGTCACTGGCCTTGGCAGGTTGGAGCATCCCTGGGGACACCTTTGGGACACCACTGGGGAGCATGGTGGGCAGACCCCGTGGCTCCTCCAGTGACTCAGAGCCCCCCCATCAATAACAATTCTGTCTTTTGTAAGAGGGCTGGCAGTGACCCACCTTGCAATTAGCAGGTGGTTTGGGGAGAAGTGCTAATAAGCACCCTGGGCAGGCAAACCTGGGAGGGAGGTGGGTGCTGCCTTGACTCAGCATCCTCCTGGGGTGGGAGGAGAAGGATGGAATTTTGCCACACAGCCTTGCTCTCCCTCCATTTCCAAAGGTTCTTGGTGCATCCCATCCTAGATGAGCTGGTGAAGAGCCTCAGAGGACAGGTCACCATTGATCTTACACTGGTGCCATCCAGTGCCACCCTCTCCTTGTGAATTTTTGTATTCTCTCTGCCTTTCTGCTTCCTTATTGCAAACATCTTTTTCATTCCCTGCTTTTCTGGTGGGTACCACTTCTCTGGGATGTTGCAAAAGCCATAGCAGGCCACTGTCAGTTCAGAAAAAAAAGAGTTGCCACCCAAAAAAAATCCCAGGTTTTCACTCCTGTAGCCTTTAACCCCTCCATCCCCCCTCACAGGTCAGTGCCATGGGTTGGAATTTGTGCTACAGTAGCTCCAATCAGGACCTGGGGTATTATTTATCGCACTTAGTACCTGCCATCAGTCATGAAAACTTAACAAAGACCCTATTTGGTTTATCTATAGGCAGCTAAACAAACGTATCTTGCTCTCCTGTTATCTTCTTGTTAACAAAACACTATCAGGATGTTCTAAACATCAGCATTTACTGTGCAAGAGCCCTTTATCTGGCATGATATATAGAGAGCCCATCAATTAGTGCAGGGGGCTTGGAAATACCTGCCACGCTTCGCTCAAAAGTCCCAGCACCATCCCAGGGCTGCATCACAAGTGAATATCCTTGTGCAATTCCTGGCCTCAAGCATCCCTGAATGAGATAGGAGAGCTCATTATGAGCAGAAGTCATGATAAATACATTTTTTTAATCCCTTTTTTTAATATCAAGGCACATATGCGGGAGACTTTCCATGAAAGGAGTGGTGCAACAGCAGCCAAGGCGCTGGATGGTGCAGGGGATGGGGAAAAGGTCCTAACAGGTAACAGGATTTTATTCAGAATGGCTGGATATGGTTTGGGAATTCAGTGAAAAGTGCCATGAAACTGCATCCTCCTGACGGCAGGACCTTGTCTGATTCAGAATGGCTGGATATGGTTTGGGAATTCAGTGAAAAGTGCCATGAAACAGTGCATCCTCCTGACAGCAGGACCTTGTCTACAGGATCAATCCCTCTCAGATCCCCCCACTAGTGGAACAATTCCCACTCCGGCTCCACATCAGCTCACAAAGGTGGAAGTGACAGGCCTTGGACACCAGCTCCCATGGATTCAGGGCAGCTGCTTTCTCCAAGCACCTGTTCTAAATCAGCCTCTCAGCAGAGGAGCCACTTCCCACCGTAAACCAGCCCCCCGTGTGCCAGCCGGACCAGCGGTGTTTCACCCCCCTCTGCGCTGGTTGTACCTCAGTGGGAAAGTGATTCTCCAGATAAATGGCAGATTGGGAAGTTTAACCCCAACTCCTGTTTGTTTCTGACTGCTTGAATGTCTTGCAAAACAGACACCTTGTAAGCAACACAGGGGCTGGTTTGGAAACCACTGTGGCTGCCTCCGAGTGATGGTTACTCACGGAAGGTGTTTTCCTTTAGATGCATCTCCAAGCACAGGATTTACTCCACACACTTGCAAAAGTTGGGCTCATGTGGACTTCCCAGTCATTTAAGCATCTCCTTGTATCCAGAAAAGTTAACTGAATATTTAAAGGTTGTCAATTTTTTTTATTTTTTTTTTTTATTTCCAAACTGAAAAGAAAGGGAGGAGCAGTGGGATAGCCAGGGCTGGGTTGTCAATTTTTTTTTTTTTTTTTTTTATTTCCAAGTTGAAAAGAAAGGGAGGAGCTGTGGAATAGCCAGGGCTGGGTTTGAAGAGGCGGCATGGAGCATTTAAATGAAATAGGTGTTAAAACCAGTGAAGCCAGTGATGGGAGTCAGAGAGGGCAGATGGGATCAGGGCTTTGGGGCAGGTCAGTGCAATTAGGAGTGTGTTTGCACCAAGCTGAGCAGGACTCTGTAGGAGGGAGGCCAGAGAGAGGTGCAGCAATACAGAGAGATAAGAGCCCAGAGCAGAGCTGGAGCTGTCTGGACAGGGAAGAGTAGGAGGCACCATAGAAATTTCCTGGGAGCTTATCACCGTGGGCCATCTTCTCCTCCTCTTTCACATCCACAGCAGCCCTGGTGCCGCAGGACTGTCCAGCAGCCGCCCAGCCCCGCTGCGAGACCCACCGGAGCAGGGGGTGGGGCTGGGCAAACACAGACTCCAGGCATCTCTAACACTGCTGAGGTTGGCTCCAATGCTAAGTCCATGAATCCACCAAGAGGCATTTGTGCCTCCATCCGTGGCGTTCCCGGTGGGAAAGGGCTGCTGGCTAAACGCCGTCCCAAAGCGTCGCATCGCGTTCGGTCTCCGGAGGAGAGGAATGGGGCTGAAATAAAATCCAGCAGCGTGGCCCCAGATGGGAAAAGCCTCACTGGTGGGGAGGGACACCTCAGGTTAGCAGGGGGCATTTCCAGCAGCACTTTGTTCTCATAGAGCCAGAGCTGGCTTTTAATACCCTGGGACCAGCTCCACAAGACAGACCCCCTTCAACTTATGCCCAGAGCCAGGAAGCCCAGGTAAGGAGCCAGGCAGAAATTAAATTAAAAGAGGTGGTCACTGCTGATGGTTATTCGGTTTTGGGAGGTGCTTGGCTGTGCAGGGCAAAGCTCCGTGTGGGTTTCACATTCAAATATTCACCTCACACCGCTCTCGTATCATTGCTGGCAGCTGTTTTTTCCTCCAACTGCTATTAAAGTTACTATTTGATAGGAGAATAAAAGACAAATAGGAATCATTGGTTCAAAACCTCACCATCTAAGCATGATCTTTCTAGACCAGGAACTCTAAGCCCCTGATCTGTGTGATATAGACTTTGGGCACAATAATATCTGCTGCAGTTATTATTACCTATATTACAAAGATCTCAAAAAAAAAAAAGTGAGAGATATTGTACATATGCTGGCTAGTTTCTCTGTTAGGGGGAGGGAAAAAAAAAAGAATAAAAGTTTAATAAACGTGTGCTGTGTTGTGGATGACTTTGTGGCGACCTTTGTTGCAAATGGCCTATGCATGCGGAATAATGGTCTCCGTGCAGAGAGGGAAATGGCTTAGTGCTATCATCGTTGCCTCGGTAACCATCAGAGTCTCCATCTAGCAGAGAGAAATGAGTTATGAAAAGGCTTGAGTGAAGAAGGGATTAACACATGATCCCAGGGACAGCATGTCAATCAAAATCAGCGGAGAAATTACACTGCTCTATTTGAGAATGTCTCCGGAAACGCCACCTCGGTGGGTGTATGTATGTGGATGTGTGCAGGCGTGGTGGAGAGACCTATGGCTCCCAGCCTCCTATGGAATACATATATAGATGTATAAAATAACCACAATATATCTGAGATCACTGGTGTGCACGTGCACAACCTCCCCTGCACACACATTCCCTGTACCTTTGTGTCCAAACACACACAGGAGGCACCTCTCTGTTGGGACACACTTTTGTGATGTCTTGCTGGGCTCCACACTGCCCCAAGCAGCCAAGTCAATGAAACCCATAACAAATTTATTTTTCTTTGTTTTTAAATAATCCAAAATGCATATTTGATCCTGACATTTTCTCATCCTCTCTCCTGTCCTTACCAGGCTTCATTGAAATGTCCATCATAGCATCCCTTGTTCTTGTAGGGGACTGAAACCCCTGAAGTCTCTCATGTACCTCCAAAAGGGAGAGCTGAAGGAAAAGAGTTTCCTGTATAATGCATTCAAAATGCAAAATCCAGGGCAATGTAAAGACTACAGCTCTATCCTGAGAGTCCCAGTGCCTTCCAGTCCCAGTGCCTACCTGAATTTCTTCCTCCACTGCCACACTCCTGAGCTCTGCAACTTGTCAGTCAAGGGCATGGGAACTAAACCCTCTTGGTTTTAGCTAAACTCTGTGCTGGTTCCAGGGGCTGGTGCTGCTTAACTCTGTGTGTGGCTGTGCACATATTTCCTTTGGTGGTTGTTTGCTTGGTTCAGCTGACGAGCTTTACACTACCTGGGACCAGAGTGAATTTTCTGCTAATGTCGGGAGCAAATTGGGATTGCTGGGAAGGGAGGACTTGTGTGGCCTCCGAGCTGAGGAGTGTGGCTGACAAAGGCCTTGAGTATTTGTTCTGTTCATTGGCCACTTCAGTAATAGAAAAGTTTTTCTTCCAGGAAATTCTATTTTTTTTTTTTAATTTTGAGTAGATTATTATTGTAGGCAAAGTAGAATTTTGCTTTCATTTCTTCGCTGCTTGCTGTGCCCTCAAGAGCACTAAGGAAAGGGATTTGCCCCCTGAAAGCATTGCTGGACCACCCAGCTCTTGAGAGCCCCTTGAGAGGTTTTACCTGTGCCCATCACCCGGCATGTCCCTCTCACACCTGGCCCCTCACATTGGTCCTGCATCCCTCACATTGGTCCTGCATCCCTGCACATCACCCACAGCTCATCCCACACTCTACAGCTACAGCCACAGTCACTTTACAACCATCCCTTTATGTTCCATCTGTGCATGGACTCTTCTCCTGCCTCATCCTGCCATTCCATCACCACAGGAAAATACTCCTGTCCATCCCTCTTTTTCCTAACACCCTGATGGTGTTGTCCTACCTGGGCATTGTCCTACCTGCCCACAGAGCCCTCATGCCCAGCATCCCCCCAGGACCACAAACCCCCCCAGGCTCAGCCCTTCCCTCCCTCACCCTTTGCACAAGGGCACATTCCCAGCTGCGCCTGTGGGGTTTTCCCCCAGCACAAACTCAATGTGACCTCCTCCAGCCACACGCCTCAAAATCCCCCACTTTCCCCACCCCCTGTGGCTGCACCCACTCCTCTGGGGTGCACCCTGCAGCTCCCCACAGAAAACACCCGTGGTCCAGCCCGCAGAAGCCCAGACGTGGGTGCCATCAGCACTCATCCATCACCCAAATGCTCCCAAATACTCCCAAACACACACACTCCCTTCTGATGGACACGGACACCCCACAGTAGCCAGGGCCACCACTAAACCCTCTACCCAAGGTTCCCACAGCCCTCCACCTGGGTGAAACCCTTGCCCCTGGCTTTTTTGGGGAGCTCTCTAAGCCGCCACCCTCTTCCTTCCCCCTCCTTGCTTTCACTTCTCTCGGGTTTATTTCCCCTCTGCTCCCGCTCCTTCCCCCCTTCCCTTCCCTCCCCCCGGCCACGTCCCCAGCCTCCCACACAAGTTTAAAGCCATCAGCCCAGCCAGCGGTTAACCAAATCGCCTTGACCTCTCTGCTATTTGATATTCGCCTCCTTGACACTCATTTAGGAGCGCGCAGCGGTAAAGCAGACATTGGACAAGTCCAGCCTGAAACCAAAGCCCTATGAAAGGAGGAGAGAGATCAGAAGAACCTGATAGCTAGGAACTTGTTCTCTCCAAAGGCTTTCTGGACATTTTAGCCTGGATCAGGGGTCCGTGGAGCGCCAGTTCGTCGCCAAGCAGGGTGTAAACGTTAAATGTTAGCTATTTGTTCCAGAGATTGGCATGAAGATCGAGCCTTTCTGCCTCCTCTCCGCCCGGCCCCCCTCCCGCAGTCTCTCCAGCCCGTCCAGAGTCTCACAGACACTCATTCATTAGCGGTTTAATAACCCTCCCGACATGATAACATCCTTTACTCCCGGCTCTGCGAGCGGAGGTGACCCTGAGGGTGGGCTGCTCACTCAGGGTGCTCCGGGGGGCGGGGGTCGGGGGGTGCCGGCTACTCCCGACCCAGTTGTCGGGTGAGGAAAAGCATCTTCCCCACACCTCCCCCCCCCCCCCCAAAAAAAAAAAAAAAAAAAAAAAAAAAAAAAAAAAAAACAACTCAACTTTGGCGCTCGCATCCCCAAAAGTCAGCAGGGCGCCTCCCCCCGGGGTCCCCAAGCCTGGAGGGGGACACGCACACGCTGCCACCCCCAGCCCGGCACCCCGTGTCCCCAGCCCGGCTCCGCCGCCGGAGCCCCGGCGCCCTTCTCGGGTGATGCGGAGATGCCGGAGATGCTGGCGGTCCCTCACCTGATCGAGCCCTGTGTTATTTTAAATGGCTCTAATTTCACCATTTATCTCATTTGGCCCGTAACTGCGGATTCAGGCATCTGAAGCAACCTTTCGAAACTCTGATTAGTTCAGCCTCGTTCAGTGCCTTTTCCTCCCTCTCCTTTCTCCCCGTTTTTTCCCCCTTCTCACTCCCTTTCTGCGCGACTTTCATGCGCTGCAGATAAGATATAAAATGCTCTATCGGGATCCTGTAATATTAAAGATCAAAAGTGGCATCGATTGAAGACCAAACGCGCGGAAAACAAAGGGGAAGGCTGGGAGATGTTCATCAGCTAATTACAACTGCAAATATTATGCAAATTTATCTTGGCACAGAAATGGAGAAAGCGAGTTTAAGTGTGGAGATAATGCTGGAATATTGAATGTTCAGCTAAGGGTGGGACGCGGTCCAATAAATTCATCTGAGGGAGAACCGGTATTATATATATGTATATTCCTATCAAATCATCTACACTTCAGATTGGGGGGGGTTGGATATCAAAAATTCCGGTTATAATTGATACTTGAAATTCCTTGACAAATATTGCACAGAATATTCGGAGGAGGAAGAGTCAGGAAGCCGAGATTAGCGTTTGGATGGGATTTGTGAAACACAGCCTGTGAAACGATGAATTCTACAGCGGGGAGGGGGCGGCGTGGGGTCCCCCCCACTCCAGACCCCGGGTGGGAGCCTTTCCCTTTAGGCAAAGGGGAAAAACAAGTTATTTTTCAACCTCATTTTAGAAGCGGCTCTGACTTCCTGGAAAAAAGGACCGTGCTAGACCTGGTTAATGATTAAACACCGACCCTGTGCCATGAGAGCCAGGAAGGGATGAGAAGGAGCAAGGGAAACTTAAACCAAGGCAGAACAGAGCTGCCAGCGCCTGTCCCCAGAAATTTTAGCATCAGGACTGGCTGCACACAAAGGGGGAAAAAAAGGAAAAAAGAAAGAAAAACCCCACCTAAAGCAAAAAAAAACCAAACAAACAAAAAAAAAAAAAAAAAAAAAAAAAAACAAAAAAAACCAAAAAAAAAAAAAAAAAAACACCCCAAACAAACAAACAAAAAAAACCCAAAAACAATCGAGACCCAGCAAACTGACCACGAAGAGGATTTTAGGCACCATTTTCTCAGAGGCGGGGATGCTCTAGCAGGGGTGGGGAGCATCCCCCAGCCCCTCGCAGGGTTTTGAGGAGGTTATCCCAAACCCCCTTATCGGGTGATTTTTGTTGAGATCAAGTTTTGGGCTGAGTTGTTACTGTTGTGGGAATCCCTCCCTCCCCCCCTCATCCTTGGGAATGGAGCAAAGGGGGTTTATTCGCCACGGAAAATGTTTGAAATGCATCTTTTCCCTGCGCAGGTGAGGAGGCAGAGCCCGGCTGCTGCTTCCCTTCAAGGATTCAAACGAATACATTCAAATCCAGCAAAATATCAGCAGATCTTCCCCTCCTCAGGCACACCAATATCAATAACTTCAGGTGAATGTTTCCCCCCCACCCCGCCCTCCATCCCCTGTTTCATTTCTGCAGCCAGAAACACAGCGCAGCGTTCATTTGCATACAAAGCAACACGCGGAGTTTCTCCAGTTTATGAGAAATGCCTTAAAAAAAAAAAAAAAAAAAAAAAAAAAGAAAGAAAAGGAGGCAGAGACGCAGGAAGAGAGAGGGGAGAGACTTCTCGCAGAAATCTTATCGATTTTTTTGCTATGCATGTATTTATTTGGCAACGGGGCGGGGAGAAAAAAAAACATTATTGGCAGCCCTCCCTTTCAAAATAAAAAAAATAAAAAAAAAAAAAAAAAAAGAAA